>NC_135477.1:68500672-68745862 GCF_052094955.1 Ictidomys tridecemlineatus
ACAAGCACTTAATATTTAATATATTTCATAATGAGTATTTTATATTTTATATACATGTACCATTATATATTATAATATTATATTACATGTGATTTATTATATTACATATAATATGTATTAATATAATATTGTATATATTATAATATTGTGTGCATACTGTATTATATATACTATACATACATTGTATATATATATACTATATATCTATTATACATATATTATGTTATTGTGTGATATATATATATATATATATACACACATCAGACTTGGAGAAACACTGTTCTTGATCCTATAAGCTGTTTTTTCATTAAATTAGACCAGTAAAAAGTTCTGTATCTCATGGAATTACTCTAGCTTCCCCAGCAAAATACCATCAAAAATCTACATTTTAATAATAAATTTTGTCCTTTTATGGAGGGTTGACATAAAAAATAGTCATGCTGAATACATGCCTGTAATCTCTCAGCTACTTGAGAAGTAAAGGCAAGAGGATCACAAGATCAAGGCCAGCCTGAGCATACTAGCAAGACCCTGTCCCAAAATAAAGAGAAATTAAAAGGAATGGGGATTTGCTTACCAGAAGAACAAACCTGGGGTCAATCCCCAGTGCGACAAATAAATAAATAAATAAGAAAAAAAAAGTTCTGTGGTGACACACTATGTAAAGTGTAAGATGTTGACAGATATGTCACTTTAACCAATATTATTAAATAAACTTCTTTATTATAAATTGTCTTAAGGCTTTACTTGAAAGTAGATGGGATGCAGTAATAAATCATTACAAATCATTCTTCTTGTTGTCTCTGAGAACCAGGAAATTCTCCTCCTCAGGACAAGTAGCCTTAGGCAGACAACAGTCAACTAGCTGTCCAGTGTAATAAAACCCAAATGCAGATGAATGAAAAGTGGAAATGAGGAGAAAGGATGGAGCTTCTGTCCTTGATTTTAGAAAGACTGATTTCTAATATCCTGTATGCAAGGGAATTTCAGCTTGATTTTCTTTCATAGAACCCACATAAACAGTTTATAGGGGATTTTTATTTTTATTTCTTGAACTAGAATGTGAGAGGAGGTAGCTTCTCTTAAGCTAAGTAAAGAAAGTCATTGATTACACTTACAATCATGCAATAATTTCTTGGGAAAACTTATAACCGACAATATTTACTTAAGTCATTATTTAGCCCTAACAATTTTCCAGACCTTTCCATTTTCCCTCCTTCAACATACTCACAAAAGAATTTCAAAGCTTACTAGAACATTTAAGAAGGCTACATAAAGTGAGAGAGTCTCTGAACACTTAGTTGACTCTTTTTAAGCAAAGTAGGTGTTCAGCAAAAGTTGAATTAAAAAGGAGTCAAAAACTGTACCATGAACTGCTACTACAAGACCAACAATTTGATATTGCAGAGCATGCTGCACAAAAAATAACCCAAATAACGAAACTACCTTATCCTTCCACATTTATCTTCCACTTTAACAGATCAGACAAACATTACATGAACCATGATTTCTATGTGGATTTGAATAAAAAGGGTTAAGTCATTTGTAGCACTGACATGTGGATTTATACATATGGTGAGATTACCAGACCTAGGAGGGAAGAAAAAGAAAAAAAAATGAAACTCTTAAGAAATAACTCTCCAAAATATCTCAGAACAAAAAATTTCATTGACCATATTTTGGCCATACCTCACCCACTCAACTTCTGGGTGAGCCTCTAAAATATAAAAGCTAACATAGTGATAAACTGGATGAACTGGCATTGTAACTGAGGAAATAAAACATACAGGGTAAAAATGAATTTCATGAAAGCCTAAATATGTGTCATACGCTTAAACAATAATCAGTCAAAGCCTTTATTTCTTTTTAGCAATGACTAATGCTCCTGATGGAGTGTTCTGGCTTCTTAGAGCTTGTATCACGTGTTTTTTTTCAATTTCCTTCCATCATAATTTTAGCCTCCTTTGAACTTCTTGATTTTCAAGTATCAAATGATGTCTTTAGGTAAAATTAGAAGTATCCAGAGTTATTTCATTCTTCTGAATTAACCTCTCAAGCAAATAAATGAAATATTGTATTTTTATAGGGATCCTTGTTCTTTAACATTTGAAAAAGATTCAGGTTTTTCCCTAATAAATATTTTTTCACCTTTTCCAGAATAACAAAGAAAAAGGTGAAAAAGTATTTATTAGGGAAAAGAACAAAACAGCAAAACAATTCATAGAGTTTTGGAGTGAAATAACTTAAGAAGCTATCAAGGGATATGGTGGGCCACCTTAACTATCTGATTTTCTTTGAGAGTCCTTCACAGAAGCTTAAAGAATATAATTTCTATAAGTATACAACTCTTCTCGCACACCCACAAGTATCAGTACAAATGAGAGAGGAGTGACCATGAGGTAGAGGAAAGGAACAAGAGGGAGTAAGAAAGGAAGAGAAAGGAGAAATACTGGGGAATGATATTGGCCCAGTTTTACTGTTCGATTGTGTGCAAGTACCAACATGTAACAATGAATCCCACAATTATGTATGCTCATAATGCACCAATAAAAGATACAGGGAAAAAAAGAAGAGTGATATTGAGTCATTGCACTGGAGAACTTACTGGCTAGTAGACAAAGCTCTCCTGTAAAGTTCCCAATAACTGAAAAAAACACAGGTCCATGGATCAATAGATTCACAATGAATGTTATATTGGGCCTTCAGTGCATTTTTAAATAAAGAAATAAATAGAGGGTGAGCAAAGCTATAGGCAAACGTTTAAAAATCAGGCAATTTTACATTTTCAAAAAAAATCTGAATTTCCTGTTTTTCTTTAAAAAAAAAAAAACAGTATGTTTGGCATCATAGAACCTCCCCCCACCACCCCCCCACCCCGCCCAGACTGGGCTACTTCTTTTGCTAGGTTATGTGTTTCCTAATTCATTCCAGTTCCAGCTTGGTCCACTTGATTCATTTGTGGCTCCTGCCTGATCCCCACAAGCATCTGGGTTTATTTCACCACATTTCTTGATGATATGGTGAGTGGATACTGTAAGGATGAAAGCAGTTTGGAAGAGATGATTTCATGCCTACTATACATCATATTTAAATATAATTTAAATTAAATTTTAAAATTTAATTTAGTTTTAATTGGTAATATGTTTGTACATACTTATGGAGCACAGTATAATTTGATACATATGTGCAATGTGTAATGACCAAATCAGGGTAAATGCCATCTCCATCTTAAACATTTATTGTGTCCTTGTGCAGGGAAACTTCACTCTCTTCTAGTTATTTTGACATATATCATAAATTAAAATAGACTATAGTTAATTTATCTAGTTTTGAATACTAGAATTAATCCCTCCTGTATGTGTTGGTACTTGTCATCCAACTGTTCTATCCCTTACTCACTATCCTTCTAGTCTCGAGTGACCACTGTTCCACTCTCTTCTTCTATGGGATCAACATTTTTAGCTTGCTCAAATTCATGCGGGCATGCCATGTTTGCCATTTGTGCCTGGTTTATTTGAGCATATTATGCTCTTGTTCTCCTCACATTGCAAATAATGGCAGGATTTCATTTTTTTATGGCTAGATTAAATATATATATATAATATATATATTACTGGGCCCCACCTCAGAACAACCAAAGGAAAATGTCTGGTAGTGAGACCCACATAAAAATACCTTAAGGGTTCTCTAGGTGCTTCCAGTGTGAGCCATGGCTGAAAATACCTCGTTTAGGGCAAGGGTCTTCAGATTTTTGTTCACAGGTCTCCAAAAATATGTTTTAAACTCTGTGACCTCATATATAATTCAAAATTGGAATCCACAATTTCTTCATCACAAGTTTAAATAGTTAAAAAGAATTCCTGGCAAGTAGTTAATATTGGCATTTTAAAATAGGAGTCCTTTTTTTTTTCTTTCCAGTGCTAGACCTTGAACCCAGGGCCTTGTTCATGCTAGGCAACTGGCCTACCACTGAGCTACATCCCAGCCATTTTTATTTTTATTTTGAGAAAGAGTCTCGCTAAGTAAGTTGCCTAGGCTGGTTTAAAGTTGGATCTTCCTGCCTCAGGCTCCCAAGTAGCTCGGATGATAGGATTGTGCCACTGCACCTGGCATATATCACTTTATCATCCAACCATCCATTGTCCCCCATTTCCTAAAGTGCATAAATTCTTAGACCTTAGAGATTTTCTATCATTCATTTTTTGTCTTTGATGAAACTGTATTTTATTCTGCTTCACCCACAGAAAGTAAAGTACTTTTTTTATGCTTGAAAGTCTCTTTTTGACTAATAATCCTTTGACCTACATTCTCTCAGGTCAATTTTAGAAAACAATCCATATGAAATTTAAGAATTTGAAAATTGGTTTCTTTACACACGAGATTCATGTTCATGTGCCTTTTGTCTTAGGCTAGGATCTCCCAGAAAACAAAGCTGGAGAAAATGACTTGCATGTACCAGTTTCTTTAGGGAAGTGGCCCCCAAAAAATAGAAAAAGGGAAGAATGAGCAGGGAAGGAAAGGGGACAGTCCAAATGGTTGTTAAATTAGTGACCGAACACTGTGAGCAAGGGCCACTGGGGACCCTGCCCAGAGCCCTCTAAAATATGTTTTAGAATTGTGCATGGGAAATACAGAAGAGGAGGGCAGCCATCTCCCACTGGTCGTGGGCTCCCTGTGAGGTTATTGACACCCATCTTCTCCAGGTTCATTCCTGTATGTGAACCTCAGCAGTGGAGTGAAGAAGGGAAAAAGAAAGATGAGATGCAGCTGCAGTGTGGTGCTATCAGGTTACACCTGTGTGATACTGGTTGCTGTGACAACAGCTGAAGTAAAAAAGGTGAACCGAGAGCATGTGCCAACTGGCACAAGAGATGGCCCATATTCTCTTAGAAAATCTTGGCATTTCCCCCACTGTGTCCCAGTTGAAGACAATCAAAATAGGAGAACCACGGAAACTTCTTCCAGGAGGGGATGCTAGATGCAAGCCTTTAATGGTAAGGAAGGAAGACGGTGCCAGCCCAGCATGGAAAGTTTGTTTCGGACAAAGGGAATAATACAATCAAAAGCACAGAACTTGAAATAGAATAAGGTATTCAGAGATTCAGAAAACCATAAACACTTTTGACAGTGATTGTGCACATCAAGAGGTAACAATGGAGAATGACGGAGAAGTTAAGCCATACTGAACTTGTTAGGTCTTTCTAATGAACTTTCTCTTCATTAAGAAGGTTATCAAGATATCTGGGAGGCTCTTAGTCAGCAGGTCCTAGCAGGACAGACAGACTCCTTGTCATGAAACGATTAAGGCCTGGATTATGGTGTAATCTGTAGGGATGGGGAATGAAGGGTACACTGGGGAAATATTTAGGAAGGGGGATGATAGGAGTCTAACTGCTGAGTGGAGAAGAAGACACAAAAGATTAGTACGACTCACAGACTCTGACTTGGACAATTGAATTGGTGACTAAGTAGAGGCTGATTTACTCAAGTTTAAACAAACTAGGCCTCCAACTTTCCAGTTGTTTTCCATGAGTCAGAATATCTGAGCAAACTCATCAGAATGAAGCCCATTGTTGAATGTCCATCTTAGAAGTCACCCCCTCTTCAAAGTCTTTTTTTGCTTGCACCCAATGAGAACTCCAGTGTCTACAGAAAAGCCTTTATACAGATGCTCCTGGGAGTGATTGTCACATAAAACAAGGGCCCCAGCCCCCCAGAGTTAGGAAACAAGGTGGCCCTTCCCCCAGGGACAGGGAAGTCATCACCGTGAGTGAACAAAGTCCAGTGACAGAATGGAGACTGGGGCAATTTGGCTAAAAAAAGTCATTAAATTCAAAATTTATAAAATGCCTTGCCAATATATTAAATTATAGGTAGTGTTTAAACCTGGCATGTAGATTTTCAGTTTGTATCATCTGCAAAGCAGAAATTCTTGGAGACTCTCTGATGCTTCCTTTTTAAGAATACACTTTCTCACTTGACAGGTAGTTGGACATATTCCTGTTTATGTCTTCTGCTGTGCTTTCCTGCTTTATAAAATTTGGAGGGGGTGGTAAAGGTAATGAGATGATGTTTGTGAAAGTATGTCAAAAGCCACAGAGTGTTTATAAACCTGTTATGTCAATAGCAACAGCAGCAACAATATAAAATCACCTAAAAAATTTATTTAGACTCTGCTCCAGGTAGCCAAGAGGGAAGAGTGTCACATTAAAATTCAGAAGTCAGGATGCCTTCTCATAGGCCATCATTACCATTAACTAAAAATGACTGTCATTAAAATATATGTATTTTCATCATTTCAGTACAGGTTTTCATCGAATTAAAACCTTTAAGGCTAAATCAATGCCCATTAGCACTGAGCTTGAGACATGAATGTTGAATTTTTACTGTTATTTTTTTTACATATTCTGTCTTATTCTTCCTTATTAAACACGTAATAAAATCTAACTCCTAATTAACAACTACTTAATTTCAATTACTGAGAGTGTAAAATATATTCCCATGGTAATTAAAAGTAAGATTTTACAGAATGTTGTTTATCAGACCCTGGAAAACTACATGCACTTGATTTGCAATTCCATGTGCCCTAATATAAATGTAGAAGACACCAGGCTTGTCAGCTTGGAATTTCCTCAGAGTAGGGGACATTTTGCCACCATAGATTTTCCATACCATTTTTTTTTAATTTTACAAATCAGAAGCTAAAATCTTACATAGCATTACAAAGCCACAAATGGAAAGTAGATGACTTATGATTAAAGAGCGTAAATGGAAATTCTGATGATTTTAATGTTCCACACAAAAACAATTTAACTATTTTTAAAATATTAGACTAGCTTGATTAGGATATTTGTCTACAAGCAAAGTGACTGTAGAGTTCAAATTCATGTGTGGAAATGGTTGGATATACAAGCAACTCTGTCCAAGTGAAATTAAATTAGACAGACTATTGATATTCATAGTTATACTTCTACCAGGATTTTTAAATATCATAAAAATCTTCATTTTTTAAGGCAAAGGAAAAAATCTAAATGCCAGTATTTTAAAAGCTATATTAAAAATGTCTAAGTTGACTCACGGGGTTGACATGGGAATTAAATGAGTTAAAGTAAGTACTTAGAACATTGCAGCCAGTTGTAACTAAAGGAGACAGTCTTTGCAATAGAACAAGAAGAGGTTATATGAGAGCTGTTTTGTATGAGAGTTCAGAGAAGGAAATGACATGCAAACTACATTGGGTACTACACAACAACTTAACTCAATCTTTAGTTGGGTCTTTTGGAGTTTCCACTATTACTTTCTAAAATCAAAAAGATTATAGGACAGTCAGGGTTAAATCCACACTGCCTTTACAAGTTGAGGCTGCACTGTCATTAATCTAAGAACAAATTTCATACATAAAATCATTCATATATAAATCGTCATATATTACTATCATCATACATAAAATCTTCACCCATAAAGTCATCATATATGACTGTTTTCAATTAGTACAGATTACAAATTGGTAGTAAGAAAACTTTTAGTGTTCTGGCATTTGGAGAATAAAAACATATGGACTGTCTCCTCCTCATGTTATCAGGCTTTGTCCCCACAAACTTATTTAGATCCTTATTCTCTTCTATATGAATAGCAATAAAGGGTTGCTTCTATAAAATGAAGTAGAAGAGTAAGATACACATGCACAGTACTTCAAGGACAAGAAAGTTACTTGATACTAGTAAAAATCATAATGACATCAAATTTGTGTCCACGGAAAAGAAAGTCAAGAGCCAATTAAAATACAGAAGTCTACAATGATGTGAGAACAATCAGAACAAGAAGGTTTTCTTGGAAGTTAATTACAGTAGAAAAACTTTTGGTTAAAATGGTCCACACCATCTTTCCTCTTGGGATTGGGGAAGAAAGAATGTGCAATGAAACATTGTTCTCAAATCCTTCTCTTCTTGCTGTTTTAAAAATTCTATATCTGGATTAAAGGTATACAAATTTCTTTCTTCAAAAAAAGGCTAATTAAGACTACTGTAGAATCTTATGGTTTTACACAATTATTGGAATGGCCAATGCCCATCAGTAAAGAGCAGTATCTCTGGATCAACAAAGTTTCCTGTTCTTTGCAGGGAACAAATTGTAAGATAGTTCAGAAAAAGGGTATTAATGATAGCAAACTATGGAACCAGTCTTGATATCCATCAACAGATGAATGGATAATGTGACATATAGACACAATGGAGTTTTATTCAGCCATAAAGAAAAATGAAATTACTTCATTTGCAGGAAAATGAATGGAGCTTTAGAACATTATGTGAAGCCAAATAAGTCAAACTCAGAAGGTCATGGATCATATGTTTTCTCTCAGATATGGAAGCTAGAGAGGAAAAAGGAAAAGAAAGCTACGGGAGGATCTCCTGAACATCAAAGTGGTATCAACAGAGTAGAGGAAAGTGACCAGGGAGAGGGAGGAAGGGAAGGAAAGGGGGGAATACTGGAGAATGATATTGGCGAAACTGTACTGCTACATTGGGTGCATTCACAAATATGTAAGAACAAAGCCCACCATTATGCAACTGTAATACACCAATATTAAAAAATGGAAAAAATGGAAAGGGATGCTATCAAAAAGTGAAACAAAGACAACAAAAAAAATGTGTTATAGAATGTGGGGTGTTACTGGATAATTCTGAGGAAGTTCAGGCAATGCAGGTACATTCTTGATTGGGAGTCAGAAAGCAGGGCAATGTTACTATTCAATATCCCATGAAATCTTACCTATAGAGAGGGCAAGTAGAACAGACCTGAAGTCATAATTGGTAAGGAAGTAGATGTCGCGCGTTTAGTAAGAGTAGGAGAGCTCCAGTGCTTTGTGGTTCGTGCTGAGACTCTGAAGTGGACAGTGAGATTGTCCGTGCACCACAGAACAGAATAGCTTAGTTGAAGGTGCCCAGTCTATAATATCCCTGAGGTATAACTATGAGCAATAGTTACCAGCTGTCAGCAGCTGCTTTTTTTTCCTCCTCAGAAAAAAAAAGATGGATTTGTCTAATTCATAATTTGCAATTTTGATTTATGTGAATTAGGTTTTGATATGAATGTGAGATTTTCCCTCAGGAAACTATGATGTCCTTAGATATTAGAGACCATGATTAAACAACCAGACAGGTTAGTTTTTACTCTTCCCAAAGGGATTAAGGGATTTGCACAGCCGCTGTCTGACAGAGTTGGGGTTGGAGATGGTGTTTTAACAAAAGCCTACTGGTACTATGCTGAAACTGCCCACATGTAGCACATCCCAGTAAGATGAAGGCCTTGCTAGTGTTTGGGAGAAGGTGACATTGGAGTTTGTCCTACAATATGCTTTTTACATGGGTTTTGCCCCTTTCTTACATACGTGGGAGGGAAAGGCTCTCAGGACTGAGTCCCATGGCTTGAGATCAGATGGACTCCTGAGGAAGATTAAAACATGAACTGCCAAGTGCCATCCTCATTTGACAGGGAGCAGCTAGTTTGTTCTTGGGCTAGGGCAACAGATGTTTCTAAGGTTTCTGCCAAAATGTTTAGTGGGGAGATGACGTGAGAGGTGCGGCAGAAGGTACGACAGATGCATGTACAATATGAGAAGCAGAGCACTGGCAACCATGGGGGCCTGCTCTTGAGGCTGCTGCCAACAGTCACCAACATGGAGAACACTGAGTACAATAAGTGTAGCAGCATTCCTTAATATTGTGCCATTAACACCATATTTATCCTGCCCATTAAACACACAAGTCAGAAAATTAATGGAGTAAATCATTGTGGGAGACCACTCATGAGTCCAAAAAAACCACGTTTGGGTGCCCATTGTGGATGATAGGCTAGTGGCTGAGATGACATTTGCAAATAAATATCCCTATCCTCAAAAAGTTTTGACACCAGACTTGGTGTCCCATTACCAGAGTTTCTTACTGATGGTTGTCCCTTTCTCTCTGGGTGCTTTAGGAAACCCTATTAAAATTTCAGACCCTCAATTTGTCCTTTATAAAAATGGGGGGAAAATAATATTCTATTGCAGAGGGTTGTTATGAAGATTAAAGCATAAAAAGTTCTCACATCCGAGTGTAGTACTCAATAAATGTCATCTACTATTTATAATAGAACTTCTTCATGACTGTAGTTATTTAAATAGCTTGAATATGCCCCAAACTTTGTAGAATATGGAGGAAAAAAATCATGAGCCCAAAGTCATAAGTAAATGTTAACAGCAAAATGTATAAAATAATTTCCTCCATCAAAAGTTTTTGGAGGTTGGCGTGTCGCTCAGTGGAAAAGTGTGCACCTGGTATGCACCAGGCCCTGGGCCCAGTCCCCAGTACCACGGAAGGAAGGAAGGAAGGAAGGAAGGAAGGGAGGGAGGGAGGAAGGGAGGGAGGGAGGGAGGGAGGGAGGGAGGGAGGAAGGGAGGGAGGGAGGGAGGGAGGGAGGGAAAGGAAGGGAGACTTTTGGACCATTAAACAAAAATTCTCCATACCTAGGAAAGTCAGAATAAAGGTTTCCCAAAGATGACCACTCCCCAGAAGTCCCTGGAGTTTGGTAATATATTACCTTATATGGCAAAAGAGACTTAGAGATGTAATTAAGGATATGGATCTTGCTTTGAAAAAACTTCCTTGCATTATTCACTTGGGGTGCAATGTAATGGCAAAGGTCCTTGTCATTGAGGGAGGCCAGAGAATAAGAATCAGAGTGATGCAGCACAAAAACAAACTGGATCAATCCAGGCATGGTAGCACCTGTCTGTAATACAAGCAACTGAGGAGGCTGTGGCAGGAGGACAGCCACAGCAACTAAGACCCTAAACAATTGAGCAAAACCTTGTCTCAAAATAAAAATTAAAAAGGGCTGAGAATGTAGCTCAAAAATAAAGTTCCTGATACTAAGGAAGGAAGGAAGGAAGGAAGGAAGGAAGGAAGGAAGGAAGGAAGGAAGGAAGGAAGGAAAGAAAACAGGAAAACTGGATCAGCACAGTTGGCTTTGAAGATGGAATGGGAAGAACTGAGAAGCTGGAAAAGACAAGGAACCAGATTCTCCCCCTAGGACTTCCAGAAAAGAAGGCAGCCCTGCTGACTTCTTGATTTTAACCCAGAGAGACCCTCTTCAGCCTTCTGACCTACAAAACTCTAAAAAATATGTTGCTTGAAGCCACTGAGCTGATAGTAATTTGTTACAGAAGCAACAGGAAATTAATACAATGCCTCGTGGCTTTATTAAATCATCTTTGCAAGACAACTAAGGGACATTTAGTGCATATGTAGCGTACGTGCTAACAGCAAAGAACAAGAGCAGTTTATTCCAGATTCTCCTGGCCTGTTACACATTCATGTCAAGTGTACAGAAACTCATATCATGAAGGTCATACCTGGATGGGCATTGCAAACCATCTAATACAAACACCTCTGTGTGTGCTCAAGAAATCCCTTGAATTTGACAAAGCTGGCAAGCTGCTCACAAACAAAGGCCAGAAAATGCTATAGAAAAGTAACTTGAATATGTTCCAAACAAGGACCAAGAGAAAAAATGTATTCTTGGCCTACAGAAAATAATGACCTATGTAAAGATTGACTGCAGAACCTTAAACATCCCTTTGGAATCCATTCCCCTCTTCATGGTAGGCCTCCTATTTGATGTGATTTTAGCAATCTGAAAAAGTTAGCAACCAGAAAATTCTGAGCACCCCCCACCCCAAAAACTTCACACTTCTTAATACTCACATGGTTCATCGTTACTTAGGGTAATTTTCTCTGTTAAAGTGGAAGTAATCTCAGAAGTAACCATACTGACTCCATTATTATTCATATTGACATATAACAAGCTTCTCAATTCTAGAGAGCAAGTTATACCACTATTGTCCATAAACAACTTCCATAAAATAATGTAAATTCATACAACTTTTTCTGAATAAGATTAAAAAATCTTTCAATAAACTTTCCAAAAATTATAAATGTGAAAGGACAATTTTTAAAGGTCTTATAAGTCTTTCCTGAGAACCTGCTGACACTTGTTCATCTGTAAACTCTCTTGTCCAAGTTCATGATGACTATTTCTTTCCATTAAAGGAAATTAAGTTTCCTGTTTGCAAATGGATACTGATTTCTCTATCAATGAGCATAACTTATAGTTTCCCCAGATTATTTTTAAAATCCAAAAAATCTTAGGAAGAGAATTGAAAAACCTCTAAACTTAGTTCTAACTGCCATTTTATTGAAAAATATAGCAACATGATCTTGCTATAAAATGGAAAGATTTGCCTGGTGGCAAGGTTAAAATTGTCATATTTTTAGGCCATGAATTTTAACATTCTCTGGAGAGACAGTCTTGGAATGATGTCCAAAATCAAAACAGGAAATAAACAGGGTCATTGAATTAGAGTATAAAGTGGTTTTATGTATTTTTTTGTTTTGCCAAAATGTCTCTATCAAAAAAAAATTATCTTTCTGAGGCGGAGGCATGATTCACCAACCTTAATAAGCACATGTAATTGTACATGTCTGTATCATGAGTCTAAAATTTGTATTTTTGATACTCCAGATTTTTCTACAAAATTTTACCGGTGATTTTAGATAATCAGAAAGATGTTTCTATTGAGAAAATTAAGATTTATGAAATGCATTAATATTTTTAGGCAAAAGTAAAATGGAGTAAAAATTGCAAAGTTAAATAAAGACTGTGAATATTTCCTTTCATTTGCCATCACTCACTGAAAATTTAATTTAACTTTACTAAAGAGTAAATCTAAACCATGCTAATAAATAGGGACAGCATAGCCCATATGTTAAAAATAGCACAGATTTTTTTTTTAAATGAACCTCAGGGAGGCTACATTTTCAAACTAAGTATGTTTTGGAACACAGTAAGAAATGAAGAATTCTTCTAAAGGCAACTAGTCATTGACCAAAGCAACCTATGACATAGGATTTCACATGATTTCCTTTGTCTTATCTAGAAAGTAACAATCACATATCAGTAACTAAGAGATCAGGTTCAAAGATAATATGAAGCTTAACATTCAGAACTCATAGGCTGCTGCTTCTCATTTCAATTAACCTAGCTTATCCAAGCAAGGGTTCTTTAAGGTTATGGCAAGCTAACTCATAAATAAGCATAACAGATACAATCATCTACCACAGATGAAATGGAATGTTCTGTAGAGACAATAAGAACAGCAGGTTGCAGCTGGCAGATACAGGAATCAAATCTGTTTTCGATACTGCTTTAGGCAAGTTTCTTTACTTTCCTGAGTTTTCAAGCACTCATTTGAAAACTGATGCCAATAATCCTACTTACCTCATGGGTTAGGGTAAAAATTACAGAGAAAATCTCACGTAAAACATTTAGGGCAGTGTTGAGCACAAATTAAAGTGCTCAACAAAAGCTTTCTGTAATGACAATAAAGAGAGTTATTATTATCAATTTAATGCTCCCTTGAAAACAGAAGGTACTTAGAAACCTTGTGTTTTCAAACATCACTGTTTGAAGCCATTTTACCATCTTTTTAAAAAACGGAGATTAAATTATTTTAAACTCTATCATTAAAATGACATGATCTGAGGATTTATCTGATATTCACCCTTAAAAGTCACATAATTTCACACAGAATATCTGATCAATTTTAATGGTTTTAAAAATGCATTTTATTTACTTCTCTTTTCTCTGTTAATCTCTGAGTGGCCTTTGGCCAAAAGCTATAAAAGTCTGACCTAAAAATTGCTGCTCTAATCTTAACTGCATCCTAAAATAGTTTTAATGGAACTTGGAATCTCAAAGAATCTCAGGGTTGGGGAAGATCTACAGTGCCTCAATTTAGTATGGCTTCCCCTCCCCTCATTCAACATCTACAACATCTGCAACGAGTCATCACTGAGCCTTTTAGCAAAAACATCCCTAGTGATAAAGACTACCTCAAGGGGCAACTTACTTTTGAGCAGTCACAAAAGTTAGAGCAGTTGTGAAGAAACCACCAAGTATCTCCATAGAAGGAAACAGATGTTTTCCACTCATTTTTAAATGTAGAAATGCAGTTATGTCTCAGGAAGTAACTTAAACGCTCAGCCACATCTCATCGTGACTCCATAGGGAGCAGTTACATAAAGCATTTCATTTAAAGAAATCAATAAGGTGTGATAAATGAGTGTGGTCTTTACAAAAATATCAAGGATGGGTTTTGCTATAGTAAAGCAATGCTCCCGTTAGCACTCTGTCTGGTCTCTTTTATCCACAAAAAGCAAGGATTAATGCTAGCTCCTTGGAGAGATTACATGAGATGATCCACACAGAGTCCTTAACAAACAACACATTCTAATGTGTTCACAAATGGTAGTAAACACTAAAAATAATGCCCAGGAAGCACCTACATGACTAGCTTTTAGTGCATGTTCCAAAAATGTGAGACTTCAATTATTGCCTGCCAAAAATAAATAAATAAATAAAACTCCATAAGCATAAACACAGGAAGAGCAAATGAATGGTTAAAATGCTGATATAATGGTAGGGAATGTGGGGGGATGTGGGGATAGGAAAGATAGTAGAATGAAACAGACATTATTACTGTATGAATATATGTGACTCTATGGCCAATATGATTCTGCAACATGTACACTCAGAAAAATGAGAAATTATATGCCATCTATGTAGGCTATATCAAAGTTTATAAATAAATACATTCTACTGTCATGTATAACTAACTAAAACAAATAAAAAAATTAAAATGCTGATACAGCAGGTTAAGAATATAACATTGTTATAGACTTTCCTGATAAGAGGTCAAATTTCACTATATCATGAAAACAGAAGCACAGTGAGACCCAATTGGTTTACCACAGAGTTAAAGACCATACTGTGTGCAGGTTATCTATAATTAGGATGTAGAGTTAGTGAATTGGGGAAATTTTCAGAAGTATTTCTTTGTCTAATACAATACAGAAATATTAATTCTCCAAAATTGGATACATAATAATAGAACAAATTATCACAAATAGCTTAACTAAAAATAGCTGTAACAGGTTAAATATGCTTCACTACCTCTCCAGTCTACCCATTGCCCCTTCTACAATGCCACGGCCTTCAGAGCCTGTGAGCTCATGCCTGCAGTGCCCCCATGATTCTCCAGCCTCTCATTTCTACTCAGCCTGCACATAGATGCTGGATGATAGAAACCATCTTTCTCAGATATCAATGCCATTTTCCTTGCTCAGAAGTTCCCCCAGGAATCCCTATTACTCTCTCATCAGGTCTCACCTCCTTGGTCTGGGCCTCCCAGCTTAGCTTTTCTTCCATCATCTCTTCTAGTCTCCCAACTACCTCTTGAACTCACCTTCAAGGATTGCTTCTAATCATCAGCTCAACAGTTCCTGCTTTTTCTCTTACAAGTCATGGAATTCAATTCCTCTAAGAATTCCTGCACACAAACCTTTTCTGTTCACTCTCGCCTTCAGCTTTTCTGTATTTCTATTTGTATCACATTAATGTTCAACCTTTTATGTTGCTGTCAAAGAGCTTTGATCTTCATGGATGCATGTATGTTCTTTATTCCAAAGCTATTGGATCCTCCTTTTAGGACTAACCTTACCCTTCATTTCGTACACAAGCCTAACAGCCATGGCTTGCAGACCAAAGAGCTCCAGTTCTTTGGAGGGTTTATAATTACTCTTCCCAAGTGAGGAAGCATCATTCTAGTGTCTTCTGTTGTGTCTCTCTACTGCAAAAGGCAGGGAATTCATGGTTGAAATAACTAAGAGGGGCAAAGTGCCTACATGTCCTGTCAATCTACTACAAATAATACTATACATTTATACAGTTAACTATTCACAAATTGCATTTACATTTGTTTTTTTTAAAGAGAGTGAGAGAGGGGAGAGAGAGAGAGAGAGAGAGAGAAATTTTTAATATTTATTTTTTAGTTCTCGGCGGACACAACATCTTTGTTGGTATGTGGTGCTGAGGATCGAACCCAGGCGAGCACACTTCTGCTTGAGCCACATCCCCAGCCCATTTACATTTGTTATTTAATTTATCTTCAAATAAATTTAAAAAACAGCTCACCCCTCCAAATTAGGTTCCACTGGCAAGAAGAAGAAAGAATTCCAGCTCCATTGAGTATAAACCCAATACTTTCCCACCACCACACCATATCTGTCTCTCTACAGGGAAGCTCTCTCCTTCCTCCTAACCTGCAAGGGGACCCGGTTTCATCCCCACAACAATCTTGCCTTGGTTTTCTTTGCTACTTTTTTCCCCCCAATGTTGTTCCTTGTATGTGCCTTCACACAATTCTTAAAGGAATTGGGTAGCTCCTCATTAATATTATAAGCCGGGGTATATCTTGCACATGTACCCTCATTCCTCCCAAATTTGTCTAGAAAGAGAAATATCATCAATAAGTTCTATGACCTTCTTCCATTTTCAGTGAATTTTTAAATGAATGAATATTCAATTTTTAAATGAATATTATCATTTATTATGACATTTCTCATTCTTTAAGTGTATGCTTCTATGTACTTTGCACATAGTATATCAGTAAATACTCACTGACTAAGTCAAATGAAAGATTTAAGTAAGTTTTAGTTTTCACTAACTCATTAGGAGAAAACACATTTTCAGAACCAAATACTATTTTGTTGATAAATCCTTAAAAAGCTAAATTTGATTATCCACTCATCAGGACTCTAAGTTACTTGTGGGGAAAAAAAAGGTTTTGGTATGCATTTTACCTAACTTCCAATTCAGTTACTAGCAATGGGAAAGAGTAAGACCATTTAAGGGAAAATTTTAGTTATCTCTTCCTTCATAGTCAGGAATATATAATATTGTATAATTTAAGGAACACCAGTTCCACCCTTCTTATCTGATGTTATTGTTTGACTGCTTCTATCACCTTATCAAACAGACAGTGGACCCTTTATAGGCCAGTAAGGAATCACTAAAAAGGGAAGAAGGTCACTTATATTCCTTATCTCTCCTCCTTCCATCTCTCTCTGCCCCTTCCACCCCCAGCACAAATATATATGCTCACTTGTACACACATATACACACTCATGGGCAGCAGCTAGTTAATTAATATAGCTGAAAATGCTAAATTGCTTCTCTTTAGGAAACCATAGAGTTGGAAGACATCATCAAGGGGGTGGTGTGGAATGAGTATATTTCTAGTCCTTATTGCAGGGGGGGAAATGTCATCATCCTGTATCCTAAAATCTGAAGAAAGAGCTTCCGCCACCTTTCAAGCTTTCATATCAGCATTTTATTTTGCATACCTGGCCTAATTCACGTTGTACAGGAGTGAAGCAGTATTGAGAACAGTTGGACTCTAATACACACACCCTTCATGTTGAGAGCAAGGAACGGAGTTGAACAAGCAGAAGCTTCATACTGGAGGATGTTAACTTCTAGACTATTCTGGGCTAAGAAAAGCAATTAATTAAACTGCAAGTATAAGGATAGGAGGAGATACAGTTTTAGTTAAAATGATCAAAGGATTATATATACATATATAATAAATATAATATATATAAACACACATATGCATATACATATAGGCTGTTTCTGAAATGCTCCACTGGAAATCCCCCTTCCCAAAATGTATCTTGTGTTCTGAATGTGAAGCTCATAGGTGCAAAGCCAACTGCTACTACAGAAATAGCTACTTTCAATGGAATCCAGTTATGTTTGGTAAAAATGACACTTTTTTATTGAGGCTTTCAGTTTTTTCTTCTTTTTTGAGCTTTTTTTGAAATAGAATGTTCAAAATATTCCTACTGCTATGGCTGGTTTATGCTTAAAACAGTTTCTTTCTACTTATAACATGCTAATGTAATTTGACTATGCAAACTGCAAATTTTAATTGTTTTGTATTTTAAATAGTATCTTCCTTATAAAAACCCCTTGCTCTCTATCTATGTATGAATATGGATTTTTTAAAAATTAACTAAGTTTTTACTTGGCATTTTTTTTTCTTTTGAGGGGCCAAACATGTTGAGAAATTAGGGAGAAAGTGGAAAAAGAAGAAAAAGAAGACAGCTTTGGTTGGTTTCATGGTTGGGATAATAGCACAGCTAACACCCTGCATAACACACTGCCACCCTTATGCTCAATTGAAAAGCTGTGAAAGAATAGAAAGGCATAAAAATATACTGGAAATTGCAATAGCCTGAAAAGTCATGACAACTAGCTCCTTTCATTAGTTCAACCACTGACAAACTATTCACCTTTGAGTTAGTCACTTAACCTCCCTGGACCACACTCACAAATGACTGAAATCAGTCTTCACATCTATTTTACTCCAAAGCCAAATGGTATTCCCATCATACTGGCTTGCATATCATAGTGTAAGTTATGAAAAGCAAAACCTATGGGTATCTGGTAGTTTATGAGAAAAATAGGAAGTTGGCACAAAGGTCTAAAATCATTGTTCCATGTCGTCAGTTAATGAGAGATTTGGATAACTGCTGAATCAAAATTAAGCTCTTCTGCTGCCAAGTTGAAGCTCATAGAGCTGCTGGAATTTTTCATTCCAATTTCTGCTAAATACAATCCAGTACATATATTGAATGATAGTATCTGTGCTGACAGTGTTTTTAAGAATCCACCCCTATGCCATGTTAAACCAATATAGCATTCCCAGGAATTTCGGAAAGTGGAAATTACTTCACCAGACTGACACTAAAGTCATATTATTATGGACACAAATATGTTTAAGAACAACCTAAAGAAGATATTAAATCTGAAAAACTACATTTATTTCTCTAATTCTGCTTCACACTAATTTTCCTAATATACAATCAAAAATAAATATCTGAAAAAAACTAACATGTCTAGCACTTTATTCAACAAACACACCCAGATCTGGTTCAAGCCTCATAGGTCACAACAATTTTGTAAATTTTAATGAGTAACATCTTTGGCAAATGTGCTTAGGAATCTAATGAAAGGCAAAAATGGGAGCCCAAATTCAGAAATTCATGAGAATGATAAAATCTGGCAAGATCTTTAATACATATAATATTATTTTTAGTGAAAGAATCTATTTTGAGGATGTGTGTTTTTTCCTTCTCCTCTGTTGACTGGAAAAAAAGTGGTATATACTATTCCCAGAACATCCTTTTTTTTTAATATATTTCTGTTTTAAAACCTAAATCCTTTTTTCTGCAGAGAAATTGTCTTATATCTGTGACAAAGTTTGGTTAGACTGGACTCAAGGCGTCGTTTCCTAGGAAACCAAGGGAGGTTTTAAAAGTATCAAATATAAGAAGCCTGATGCTTACCCCTATGATAGAATGATGACTGGGGACATGGATGCCAGAGCCCTTGCGTCCAGGGAAGGCATATAAGACTTGATCAATTACTGCCAGGGAAAGGCCGTCAGCAGCCAGACATACAACACACCCACTACTGTACTTAAGCTATTTCCTGACTCAACCTGCATCTGCAAAACAATTTCAGCACAAAGTAAAGAAAACTACAGTTCAGTTTGGCTCTGTAGGTAGCACGGTGCAGCAGGGCAAAAGAAAATATCCCTCAGCACTGATTCTTGACAGGGAATCTGGCTTTACCAGAAAGAGCAAGTCCTTTAAAGTTATATTATTTGCAAATATATTTTCCCAGTCTATGGCTTCCCTTTTAATTCTCATTTAAACACAAAGATATTTTAAATAAAGTCCAACTTAGTAATTTGCTCTTTTATCAATTATATTTTCAATGATCCTATCTAGAAAATCTTTGCTCTAACCCAAGAGCACCAACTTTGTATCTTATGTATTTTTCTAAGAGTTTTAAAGTTTTTGAGTTTTTAACATATAAATCTATGGTCCGTTTTGAGCTTTTGTTTCAATTTCCAGACTATATGAGCAATGGGTAAGGTTTTCTAGATGAGTATCCAATTGTTCCAACACAATTTGTTGAAAAGAGTACCTGCTTCCACTGAATTGCCATTTCACATTTGTCGAAAATATTTTCTGTGTGTGTGTGTGTGTGTATTCCTGGCCTTTAATTTTGTTCCATTATTCTAGATTTGTGCAACACCCCACTGCTTTGCTTTCATAGTTTTACAATAAATCTTAAGTAGAGTTAACCTTCCACTTCATTTTTCCTTTGAACATTTTTTGGGGCTAAATTAAACATGTGTTTAGTATAAAATATTAAACATATTTTGAGGTCTTTGCATTTCCATATATATTTTAGAATCAGTTTGTCAATTTCCACAAATATGCCCACAGGGACTTTGATTGGTACTACCTTGAAACTGTGGATTAATCTGTAGAGAACTGATAATCGTAATTGTGAATGACATATGAAAACATTACACTTCTCCGTTTATTCTTCTTTCATTTAACCCAGTAGTGATTTTTAGTTTACATGTTTTTCACATCTTTGGTCTGATTTATTCCCTAAGTATTTCATATTTTTATAGCAGCATAAAAGACATTTTTGTTTCAATTTCCAATAATACAAATAGAAATGAAAATCTACTTTGCCTATTGACAATGTACCCTCCATCTTAGATAAGTCATTTCTTAATTCTAGTAGCTACTTTGTAGATTCCATCAGATTTTTTTTACATATATGCTGTTTGCAAATGAAGCTATTACACTTCTTCATTTCTAATCAGGCTACTTTTTTCCTTGTGTATTGCACTGGCTAGAACCTACAGTTGAATAGAATTGGATCCTTATCCTACTCCTGATCTTATAAGGAAAATATTTAAGTCTTTTTACTGTGAGCTGTGGGAATTCTGTAACTGCCCTTCCTCAGGTTAACTAGGCTTCCCTTTAAATTTTTTGTTTGTTAATTTGGAGAATTATAACAATTACTTTCAGACTATAAACCAATCTTATATTCATGGGATAAAACCCAGTCAACCACAATGAATTATCCTTTTTGTATTTTGTTATATTCAATTAGCTGAAAACTTTTGCATTTATGTTCCTGAAGTTATTGGTCTGCAGTTCCTTTCCTTCTAATGTCTCCTCATTTCATATCAGGCAATGCAGACCTGATACATTGAACTGAAAGATATTCCCTTCTCTTTGGCATTCTGAAACAGGTTGTTGAGTACGGGATCATTTCTTCAATGAAGGTTTGGTACAGTTTACCAGTGAAGCCCTCTGAGACCACAGGTTTCCCTTTTAGGAGATTTTTCTCCACAAACTGAATTTCTTCAACAGACATGCTGCTGTTCAGATCACCATTTCATCTTGATTAACCTTCAGGAGATATGCCTTTGAAGTACTCTGTCCATTTGACATAAGTTGTAATATTTATCTGCATAAAGATGTTAAAAATTTCTTTTTATTATTCTTTTAATATATCTATAGACTCTATAAAATAACTCTCATTCCTGACGCTGATCATTTGTGTCTTCTCCCTCTTTATTATCTTAAGTCTGGCAGTTTCATCAATTTTATTGATCCAGTCAGTTAACTTTTGGCTTCATGGATATTTTTCTGTGGTTTTCACGATTCTGTTTCATTCATTTCTAATCGGATTTTTATTATTTCCTTTCTTCTACTTACTTTGGTTCTAATTTGCTCTTATTTTTCTACTTTCTTGGGATGGAGAAACTATTCTTCTAAACTTCAAAATCAGATAATGTCATGCCCCACTATAAAATCCTCCTACTGAATATCCAAGCTCCTGGCTGGGCTTCACAGGAGCCCGTTCCCTTTCTCCTCTGATCATCTCCCACTGCCTTCCCCATTGCCCACTGTACTCCAGCCCTACAGTCCCTCAAACACAACAAACTTGTCCCTGCCCCTGGGCCTAGGGCTTTCTTGCTTTTTCTTCTCCCAGGAACTCCTCTCAGATCTTTTCATGGCTGCCTCCCTTTCATCAGCACAATCTCAGATCCAACAAAAGCCCCTTCCAGACTTTGAACACAATGTAGCCCACCACCCACCATGCTCAGTCACCAAGGCAGCACTCTTTGAAACAGCTTTTACTGTCTGCATTTGTTTACTTGTGTTTTATTTTTGGTTTTGGGCTAATTCCTTGGCTTCTGTCAGCTTTTTGAAAAATAAGACTCTTCCACCTTCTGGCTACCGTGTCTCCAATACTGGGCCTATTGTGCAGTATTAGTAGGTGTCCTAGAAATACTTAAAGACTTCATGAACATCCAGACACTGTGAAATTGAATTCTCTGATGTCTCCACCATCAGTTTGTTATCTCAGTAACATTTCAATGACATTCAAACGACAACTTAAACCTTTTTTTTTTCCCTCTTTCCCAACTTCACTCTGGAGTTCCTCCAAAGGTAGCAGGGTCTTTATCTGTAGAGTTGAGTTCACTTTATGGCTGGCCCCACAGTGGGTTTTATCTCTGCTGGGGAAGAAGGGCAGAGAATGGGGTAAACCTAAGCATGGTGGACACAGATTCCTTCCCTTTTAGGAAAGGAGCTATTTAAGAATCTGTCCATTAAGCTGGGGAAATTGGGATTGTTAGCTGAAATTTCACGAGGGAGTTTTTTTAGAACTACTCAGTCCAGCAAAAAATGTTCAGTCTTGTAAAACTGTGGACATCTGTTCCTCTGCTGAACCATTCCTCTTTTGAGTGACGTGTTCTCCTGAGTTGTAATTTAATCTCTTCACAATTTTTAATCACACTACCTAAAATTACTTTCAGTTAGTGTGATTTGCTTTTAGTTAGTGTGATTAAAAATTATTGGGAGTTTTCTATAAGTGCCAAGCACACCATCACATGCATGTTTTAACCTGGTAACTAATAGAATTTCAACAATCCTGTGAGGTATGTAGCAATCCAAGGATACTGAGGCTCAGAGACAAGTTCAATAACTTGTTCAAAATTCATTAATTATTTAAACTTGAGAAGCTAGGGCTCAACAGTTACCTAATTCCACTGCCCTCACCTAAACACTACTTTCAACTATCATTCTCAGAGTGGAAATCATTTGGGGAGACAAAACCCTGACATTTTCATTGCTATTCTTCAGTTATCTTCTATGAAGTCAAAATTCAGTAAGTGTTTATTGAATTGGCTCTTACACCAAATCACATACATATTCATTAGTTTTGCTTTAATATGTCTTTCAGGTAAATGTCACACAGCACTACATCTTACATAATCTTATCCATAGTTTACTTAATGTTTTAGATTGTGTCTTCACAGAAACAATAAGAAGACACAATTGAATAACATCTTCAATAAAATTGACTGACTTAATAATTACATGTTGTCAGATCCAGCACAATTTTTAATTTTTCTATATAAAAGGAAAATAAATTTAAAATGTCTGTTTGTTCTTAATCACCAGATTTAGGGTGACAGTTTATTGAGCACCAGTGCTCATTTTTAAAAATGAGAAATACTTCAAAATGCATGAAATTACGTAGAATGTTATAACAGACACCCACATAGCTACTACTCAATTTTGGCAGATTCTAACATTTTGCATATTTGATTCAACTCTCTTTCATCTCCTTTCTCACTTTGTCTCTCTCTCTCTCTCTCTCTCTCTCTCTCTCTCTCTCTCTCTCTCTCATTCACAAGGAATTTGCAAGCTAACATCTTGCTACCCCCATTTCTCTCCACATAATATCATATATCTGGGTAGAAGGTCATTCTGAAGGTGGTTTGTATAACTGCACTGCATTTATCCATAACCAGTAAGTAGTAATTTCTAATTGGCTGTTTTACATAAGAGGCATCACATTGGCATTTCCTTTTGCAACACTCCAAAATCTTTTTCAAATTTATCCATAAAGTACCATTGAATAAATTTTAATTAAATAAAACAAACTTTTTTTCAAAAAGAATGCAGGTTTATATAAAAACATCAAAGATGTATTTCAAAGGCTTCTACTTCTTTTGTCTTATTTTACTTATTCAGCTATCTCTTGTCACTCATTATTTTGCCAGTAATGCCTTTCCAAGTCATAATATATTTTGTTTTTATTTTTATCTAAGTTATACACAAAGATGATTTAAAGAGTCAAATCATTCCAGAAGTTTTGTTACCACAGTTTCCCGCTACGCCCTGATTCTATGCCCCTAGAACAACCACTTTCCAGGTTTTTTTAAGATAATTTTGTTTTATTCCATTGACCTAACAGGTTTATATTTCTACTTCTTGTCTTCAATTTAGCAATTACGTATCCACTTCCTACTATGAAAGAAAATAGTTCAACCTCTTTCTCCTTCCTGTCATCCTGCCACACATACTCTTTCTTCTTTTTCTCTCTCTTTCTTTGTCTCCCCCATATCTGTGTAATTCTTCCTTCCAATATTATAAGACATCAAGTTGGACAGAAAGTATTACTATGACCATATTACTGCTCTTTATCACCAGTATATCATGAATAATTATCCTTTTTATGGCATGCCACAAGATTTTAATTTTTTCATCCTTGACTATATTTTCTGATTCTTATAATCAGAATTCATTATTTTCATTATTTTGATCTTTTTAACTTTTCATAATGACATAAAATTATAAATATTTACTGTGGGGTGAGGAAATGTTGAGTAAGGGATACAAAATTGCTGTTAGAAGAAATAAGTTTGAGAAATCTTTTGTTGAAGATGGAGAACTATAGTTAATGATATAGCGTGTTCTTTAAAGCTAATGGTTGTCACCACAATGATAACTATGTGAAGTCATACATATTCATTAGCCAGATTTAGTCATTCTACAATGTGTAGAATTGCATATGTATAAATAAATATATAAAATAAACATATATATTTATATATGTGTGTATATGTATGTAATATATATATTGTCCTTGTTGAAGAGCACTTTTCCTGATTGTTAGCAGCTTCTGTGTGTGTGTGTGTGTGTGTGTGTCCAATTCCTCATAAGTAATTAGTTTTTAATGTACTTACTCCAAACTCTCCCTCTCCCCTAAGTATGTCAATCTCCTCTCAATGCAGGCATTCATACTAGGTATGTTATCAAATTCACCCACATGAAATCATTCCTAAAGACACTGGCCTACTTCAGCAGGATCCGGAGCTCTGGAAATTTGATCCTCAGCTTTAGTCATGAACTCTCTCTGCCTATCCACCTGGGAACTACCTCACTCTGGTGTTGGCTCTCCTGGATCCCACTTTCTTGATATCCCCCCTCTTTGAGGATCAAGGATCTCCATTACCTTCCAGAGAGAGGGGGCACAGGAAGTAAAAGCTTGAGACCTTGACCTTCTAACATATCTTTGTGGTAACATCACAATTACTGTTGATTTTACTGTGTGCAGAATTATATGACGGAGAATGAGTTTTCTTTAGAATTTTGAAGGTGTTACTCAACTTTTTTAGCTCATAGAAATATAAAACCATTCTCATTCTTAAATCTTTGAATAGAAATCAATTTCCTAAGAGTTATGCACAGTATCCTAAATTTCATGATCAAATGCCTTCATTAGTGAAATGAATTCCTTACTCTTTGGGGCTCTTAACAGAACTTCAGAATCTGGAAACTCATGTCTCCCAATTTCAGGAAGTTTTGCTGATATTCTTTTTTTTTTTTTTTGCAGGGAGGAAAGTACTAGGGATTGAACTCAGGGTCACTCAACCACTGAGCCACAGCCCCAGCCCTATTTTGTATTTTATTTAGAAACAGGGTCTTACTGAGTTGCTTAGTGCCTTTCTTTTTTGCTGAGGCTGGCTTTAAAATTGCAATCCTACTGCCTCAGCATACTGAGCTGCTGGGATTGCAGGCATGCACCAGGGTGCTCATTCCACTGATATTCTTTAATGATACCATCTCCTCCCATGGATCTTTCTTTTGGATTGCTTAGATGGATCCTCTAATTTTCAAATTTCTGACTTTTCAATTCTTTGCCATTTGTTCAATTTCTAGAATGTTTTCTCAATTTTAACTGTAAAATATTCTTCATTTTATGTCCAAGAACTAGGTCTGTGTTCTATAAATTTTCCCTCTTTAAGTAGTATCATCTTCTTGTTTCATTTGTGCAATATTTCTTTTTTTCTGAAGTTATTGTGATAGATAATTGTTTTAAAAATGCCTTTCCCTGCATAGTTTGTCTGCGTTAAGTAGCTATTTTCTGTCCTGTATGTGTGTGTGTGTGTTTGTGTGTGTGTGTGCATGCATGTGTGCACATGTTTCACCTTCTATGCTTTACTCAAATATCTTGTGAACCTTGATTGATATTAAAGCTTAGTCATTTAAAAAGATAACTAGAGAGAGGAGAGGAGAGAAAGGGGAAATTCTGGGGAATGAGATTGGCCAAATTATATTGTTATATTGTACATGCGTGAACATGTAGCAACAAACCTTACCATTATGTACAACTATAATATACCAATAAAAATGGAGAAAAAAATTTAAAATGATGATTGGAAGTTCTGTGCACATGATTTAGACTTATTAACTGTGGCCCCTGTCACAAAGTTATTTGCCTACTGTGTTTTCTTACAGGTCTACAGTCAGTGTAGTCAGTATTTTTAAGCCTTCCCCCGCCCACTTCAGCCAGCTAAATTTTCTTGAAATGATGTTTCCAATACCCAACTGGGAGGAAATGCCTCTGGTTATCAATGTACTGGAATTGAGTAGCAGTAAAGATTGGGTTTCATATTGTATTTGTATGGGGGTGTTACTACATAAAGATGTGCCACTCACCTCTCTTCTCAACTGTGTGTTCATGCTGGTAGCATGAAATTGTCCACAATGGCTATGTTTATGCTATAGAAATAAAAATCAGAGCTGGGCACAGTGGCATACACCTATAATCCTAGTGGCTAGAAGCTGAGACAGGAGGATCTCAAGTTCAAAGCCAGCCTCATCAAAAGCAAGGTGCTGAGCAACTCAGTGAGATTCTCTCTCTAAATAAAATATAAAATAGGGCTGAGGATGTGCTCAGTGTTTGAGTGCCCCTGAGTTCAATCCCTGATACCCCCCTCCAAAAAAATAAAAAGAAAAGAAGAAAGAAAGAAAAAAAGATCAGCACACACTCTACAACTATTTTTTTTTTTTTTTAAGAAATGGGTTTTTAGCAGATGCCAAAATTACCAAAATCAAGGAGGGGATCTACTTATTGAACACATTTTACACAGGTCACCTCTTTTTACCTCACATTTGCCCCAGACTCTCAGGGAGCTAGCGGCCACAGTTCCTGTAGCTTTTGAAAGTGAAATGTAAATACAATTTCTTTTCCCAGTTTTAGTTTTCTTCGGTCTAATAAATAGGAGTCTCCCATCCCCTTTCAGCAACTAAAATGTTCTCACTGTGATCTCCAATTCTGTTTTCTTTGTTCTTGTAGAATTGAGTATTAAAAAAAAATACTTTGTTTCAGTGACATTTTGGGAAGAAGCAGAAATTCATGCATCTGTTTTATCTTTCATCTTTAACAATCTGCTTTGGTGACCCAGGAAAGTTGAATCCTGTAACCACTGCAATTGCCCCTTCCTCATTCTGGAAGAAGACTGGGTGTTTATTATCTGTAAGTTCAAAAGAAAATGCTAACATGATAAAATTGTAGTTTTTGAAAGCAGAATACAAAATACTTGAAACATAAAAAAAAAGTAATCTGGAGTTAGTGGTGTGTGGGGGGGGGGCTTATCTGCTTGGATCACCACAACAAAAATCCCATTGACTAGTTTTCAAAATAATTTCTAATTATCTTCTGTATTTCTGTAGCGTCTGTTATGATATTTCCTTTTTCATCACATATGTTAGCATTTGAGTTTTCTCTCTCCTTCTCTTTGTTAGCATGGCTAAGGGCTTGTCAATTTTATTTGTTTTTTCGAAGAACCAATTTTCCGTTTTGTCAATTTTACAATTTTTTGTTTGTTTGTTTGTTTGTTTGTTTGTTTGTTTCAATTTCATTGATTTCAGCTCTGATTTTAATATTATTTCCTATCTTCACTGCTTTTGGTGTTGATATGTTCTTCTTTTTCTAGGGCTTTGAGATGTAATGTTAGGTCATTTATTCATTGACTTTTTCTCTTTTTAAGGAATGAACTCCTTGCAATGAATTTTCCTCTAAATACTGCCTTCCTAGTGCCCCAGAGATTTCAATATGTTGTGTCAGTCAGTGTTCTCATTCACCTCTAAGAATTTTTTATTCTCCTCCTTGATGTCTTTTGTAACCCATTGTTCATTCAGTAGCATATTATTTAGTCTCCAGGTGTTGAAGTGGTTTTTACTTTTTATTTTATCATTGATTTCTAATTTCATCCTATTATGATCTGATAGAATGCAGGGTAATATCTCTACTTTTTTGTATTTGTTAAGAGTTCTTTTGTGGCATAATATATGGTCTATTTTACAGAAGAATCCATGTGCTGCTGAGAAGAAAATTTATTCACTCACTAAAGGATGAAATATTCTATACATGTCAGTTAAGTCTAAGGTATTGATTGTATTATTGAGTTCTATAGTTTCTTTGTTCACCTTTTGTTTGGAAGCTCTGTCTGTAGTGGCACTTCCTTTTCACCACAGAAAAGTCTTAACTGGGCTTCTCCAGAAATCTTCACCTAATTTTAGGACTGTCAGCAAAAGAGTCTCTACAAAACAGTTCAATGTAGATAAACTTCCAATTTTCATGTCACCCTGTTTACTTGGCCACTGGCCAGGAAGAAATCAGCACTCCAGGTGCTGGACACCCCCTTACTAGTTTTTCACAAACATGTATCCAGTATAGTAGGTTGTAGAAATACATAAACAAGGCCTCTGGCCTTGAGCTGGGCTTCACAGAGATGTCTACATTTTTAAGATAAGTTACAAATGGGCTCCATGGTAACAGCTGGCAGGGGGAGGAAAGAAAGGGGAAAAGAAGCTCTCCCCTTCTCAGGTGTTGTCCTTGAAGGGTTAACTTGCCCAGAACAGTGAAAGAAAAAAAAAACTGCTTTTATGTGAATTTCTACAGACTGTGAATTTCTGAGTCCCTCCCATTACATGCTGGGTATAAAATTCTGAAAATACCTGAACTCGAGGTTCAGGAGATTGATTGATTAGAGAAAAAGCTGTGCCCTCTGAACCTGGCTGCAACCAAATAAAACTGTTTCTTGCTATCTTTGGTGCCTTGCCTCATCTGTCCCTCCAACATATCCAGTGGTGAAACAAGTATGTTAAAGCCACCCAGAATTATTGTGTTGTGGTCAGTTTGACTCTTAAACTTGAGAAGAGTTTGTTTGATGAGCATGCTCCATTGTTTGGGGGGGATATATATATATATATATATATATATATATATATATATATATATATATATCTTATTGGTGTATAGCTCCCTTGAGCATTATGTAATGTCCATCTTTATCCGTTTTGATTAACTTTAGCTTAAAGTCTATTTAATTGATATTTGAAACTCCTGCTTACTTCCATAGTCCATGTGAGTGGTATGAGTATTCCCAACCTTCACCTTCAGTCTGTGTATGTCCTTTCCTAGGAGCTGAGTCTCTTGGAGGCACCATATTGTTAGGTCTTTTTTGTTGTTGTTGTTATCCAATCTGCTAGCCTATGTCTTTTGTTTGGTGAGTTTAGGCTATTAATATTCAAGGTTATTATTGAGACATGATTTGTATTCCCAGCCATATTTGTTTATTTTTTTTTATTTAACTTGAATTTCTTCTTTGATTAGTTTCTTCTTTAGGGTACTACCTCCCTCTGCTGATTTTCATTGTTGTTTTTCATTTCCTCCTCACAGAATATTTTTCCAAGGATGTTCTGTAGTGCAGGTTTTCTAGCTACAAATCCTTTTAAATTTGTTTATCATGAGAGGTTTTTATTTCATCATCATTAAAGCGTAATTTTTCATAATCAACAAGATTCTTGGTTGGCATCCATTTTCCTTCAAAGCTTGGTATATGTTGTTCCAGGATCTTCTAGTTTTCAGGGTCTAGGTTGAAAAAAATGTAGATAACCTAATTGGTTTCCCCTTATGTGTAATCTTATTCCTTTCTCTTATGGCTTTTAATATTCTCTCTTTACGTTAGGCATTTTCATTATAATGTGCCTTGGTGTGATTTTGTAAAACTGGTTTCCTTTAAGCCTCTTGAATTTGGTTTTCCAATTCATTCTTCATATTTGGAAAACTTTCTGATATTATTTCATTGAATAGATTGTTCATTTCTTCAGTTTGGAATTCTATGTGTTCCTCTATCCCAGTAACTCTTAAATTTGGACTTTTTGTGCTATCCCATATTTTTTGAATGTTCTGCTCATGGTTTCTTATCACTATCATTGTGTGATCTACCTTCTTTTCAAGATTATATATTTTGTCTTCATTGTCTGAGGTCCTATGTTCCAAGTGGCCTAATCTGTTGGTAATGCTTTCAATTGAACTTTTTAATTTGGTTTATCGTTTCTTTCATCTCAAGGATAGCTAATAAGAACACAAACAACAGTAAGTGTTGGTGAAGATGTGGGAGAAAAGGTACACTCATACATTGCTGGTGGGCCTGAAAATTGGTGCAGCCAATATGGAAAGCAGTATGGAGATTCCTTAGAAAGCTGGGAATGGAACCACCATTTGACCCAGCTATCCCACTCCTCAGTCTATACCCCAAAGACTTAAAAACAGCATACTACAGGGACACAGCCACATCAATGTTTATAGCAGCTCAATTTACAATAGCTAAACTGTGGAACCAACCTAGATACGCTTCAGCAGATGAATGGATAAAGAAAATGTGGTACATATACACAATGGAATATTACTCAGCAATAAAAGAGAATAAAATCATGGCATTTGCAGGTAAAAGGATGGAGTAGGAGAATATAATGCTAAGTGAAGTTAGCCAATTCCCAAAAAACAAATACCAAATGTTTTTTCTGATATAAGGAGACTGATTCATAGTGGAGTTGGGAGAGGGAGCATGGGAAGATTAGAGGAACTCTAGATAGGACAAAAGGGTGGGAAGGGGTGGGAGGGGGCATGGGGGTAAAAAAGATTGTGGAATGAGATGGATATCATTATCCTTAGTACATGTATGAAGACACGAACAGTGTACATATACTTAGTATACTACTAGAGATATGAAAATTTGTGCTCTTTATGTGTAATATGAATTGTAATGCATTCTTCTGTCATATACAACAAATTAGAATAAAAAATAAATTAAAAAGAAATCCCATTGGGAAACCCAAGATCAAGGTGCCAGGCAGTTTGGTTTCTGGTGAGAACACTCCTCCTGGCTTATAGATGGCCACCTTCCATCACATGGGAGAGAGAGAGAGAGAGAGAGAGAGAGAGAGAGAGAGGGAGGGAGGGAGGGAGGGAGGGAGAGAGAGAGAGAGAGAGAGAGAGAGAGAACACACTCTAGCAAGAGAGAGCACACGCACACTTGTGTAAGAGAGTTCTCTGGCATCTCTTATGGTAAGAATGCTAACTCTGTCTTATTAAGCCCCTAAACTTGGCTACAGAATTGAGCCAGAAATTTTTCCTGGCCAAATACCTCTACACTTTGCATCTGAGACAAGGGTCATAGAAAGAAGAATAAATAAACTCAGAATCACCATTTGTCGAATCCAAGGAGTTTATTGAAGCAATGCCTAAACAGTGGGCTAATCTGTGGTGAGGGTGTTTTTTCTTGCTTGCAACATTTGTAATATCTCCTTAGAATGCCTAGCTGCTGCCTCTTCTCCTTTCTGGACTCTACATTCCTTCGTTGCCTTGTAAAATCTGTATAACAACTCCATCACTACTTCCTCCATCCGTTATTTTGTTTCTAATCCCAAGGCTTGAAAGCCTTACCCAGTATTACTCAGAGTGTACTTATTTTAAAGAATTAATTTTGACAGGACCATATACTCTAAGGAGAGTTTATAGAACTGTAATAATTGCAGAAATCTTGATATTCTATGGGCAAAGAGAAGTTTGCACTTCATTCAGTGTTACATATAGGAGAAATCATGGGATTTGAACTGAAAATCGTAGAAGATTCAACAGTGTACCAAACTGAAAATAAATATCTCATTTAACTTTCATTTCAGTGGCAAAACATACTTGAATGATTAGTTATTCAAATGTTTTGCAGAATAGTCCCTTATAAATTTCAAGGCTCTACAATATCTATTTCCAGGATAGATTTAAAATTTCTATGTTCCCTTAATATAATAAGGGATTATAATATAACAAGGGATTTTTAAATCACATAAGTGAAGGCATATTTTCTTTTTAATTGAAAAGGCCCATGGCTGAATCTAACCATAGTAAAGTATGTCATGGAAAAAAAATTAGTGCCCTGGGGACAAAGAGGATATCCTACAAGTTTCCATAGAAAAGAACATATTCTAATGATAGTCTCTTGATGAGGAATATCTAGTGGAGTGTCTTGCACATAGTGGGCACATAAATGTTTGTAATATTAATGAATTCTTCATTAGCTTTACTCCAAAGAGCTTTGGAATAAAAATACCTCAATATAGGTCATGTATCTGTTGGGTATTACTAAGTCATTTCCATCATGTCAAGTATTGGAACCAGGAACACTTTACCAGAGACTGAGGAATAAAACTTGTAGTTAGACTCACAAGAGGACTTACAAACACTTCTTCTTTTTTTTTTAACATTTATGTAACCAAAACATCATATATGGGGCTCTAGTTGTAACTGGTGGCAAAATGCTTGTTTAGCATGTACACAAGGCTTTGATTCCCAGCACCACATACACACAAAATACAATAAATAAATAAATAAATAAATAAATAAACATTACATATTAAAAACAACTTCGGTAATATAAATATTATTGTAATGCTAGTTATTAAAATCCCATATGTATATATTATAAAAATAGGTACTGAATGCTGATACCTAAAGCAAAGCCAATTTACTGTAACTACCTACAACCATGTCAAATTATAAAATGTGTATGTTTTCTTACTACATAAGTGAGAAAATGACTTCTCCAGTTATTTCCCCATCTCTGTCCCTCACCGCAAGGTGAACATCTTTAGGAATGGGATCCGTGTTGGCATGAGGCTCAGATATGGGCAGAGTCTCAGAGAACATCTTCCTTAGCTTGGCATTCCCAGAATTAGACCCCAAGACAGGGATTCCTGTGCAAGATGTTTTAAAAGAAGTGCTCTCTAGGAAAAGAAGCTCAAAAACATGCAGTTCCCAGCAAAATTCCACAGTGTGTATCTGATGGAGTACAGCGAGGGGAGTCCAGGGGGAAAATGACCTCTCTGAGACACAGGAGCCAGGCTGCTAGCTTCCACACCTGCCAGTCTCTAGCGAGAGTTGCCCTGTAGTGGAGGAAACTCCCAGGCCATCCCAGCTCCCTCCTGACGCCTGAAACAGCCTCCAGAGAGAAGGAGCAGAGGCAGGCAAGGGAAGAAACGTGGACTGAAAGGCAGGGGTGAGGATGGGGGGGCGCGAGTTCAGAGGCTGCAAAATGCCTCCAAAGACTATAAAATGGAACCAAGAGCGTCTGAGTAGTGCACAGCTGTTTCCTTTAAAAGTTCTACTGAAGCCTCCATGGATAACTTGGCAATTTCAAAAAGCTGTGAATCTAAGAGTGTTTTGTTTTGTTTCCCAAACATTCTAAAATGATAAGTCCCCTGCCTAAGCATATAATGATATCTTCCTTTCCCAAAACATCCCTGCTTCTGTTTAAAAATCTGGCACAGTCCACACATTCTCATCGTGAGTCCTCCTACCATGTTCAGAGAGACATCTCTTATTCTACTCAGCATCCACCTTGCCCCAGTTGTAGCAGGCATGGCTTGATCACTCTGCCACTGGGTCCCCACGCCATACTCTCTCCTACTCAGGACCTCCAGGACAACAGAAAGGTCAAGGAACAGATAAATGGAAGCACTCTTCCAAGGAATCTGTAGATCCTCATTTAATCCTCCCAACCCCTCTATGAGATATCATATCAGACATATTTTATAGATGTGGAAACTGAGGCACAAGGAACATAAAATAACTTGTCCAAGAACATACAACAAGGAGGTGTTGGGGTGTGAATTCAAACAGCCAGGCCTTGGAAGTCATGCTCATAGTCATGCACATGACCTCTCCTAACAATCTAGAATAGGTGTTACCACTGGTGTTTTATAAAAGGAGGAATTCATGTCAGAGAGCTTAATGATAATGCACTCATATATCTAACAAGGCATGTAGTGAGTTACTTGAATGCATGTCACAAGAACCCACAGACCATGTTCATAATGCTTTCCATAAAAGGAAATTTGACTTTTTCCCAGGAATTTGCAGTAGGGGGATGGAGAGAAGCTAGCTAAAGACCCACTTCTCGGGACTCATGCCAGGATTCAAGAGAGAATTAAAGCATAGAAAGCTAAAAGTTCAAAGCCTTCAGGAAGAAGATAGTGCTCTGTCTCTACCTTCCTGTAGGTTTTCCAAAAGGATTAATGCAAAACTCAACTCAACTTCTACTTCCACCAGAAGGATAATCTAGATCAAAAGTTGCTGTGAGATAAGCTGCTCCAAGGGAAGGTGGAGACTGCAGTGCTGAGGGGAAGAAAGAAAACTTTGAACAAAGTGGAAAATCCTACAAAAAGGAGATAAAAGGTGAGAGTCAAAGGAAGTATGGCTGAGAATCAGTCTGCCACAGATAGCCAAACAGCCACAAAGTCACAGACACCACAAGCCCTAAAATGCAGTGAAAATTTAATGAGGTTGTAGCCTCCATGGTTTCCTCCAAAATGGATTCTGGCCCCAGGAAATTCACAATTGAGATGGCCAACCAGCCTTGTGTGCACCCACAGCAGGAGGTGAATCAACCAAAAACAGTTACCAGAAACCTGACCTTGACCAACAGCCTTGACCAATAGGGTAGCTCCATCTAGGTTGGGAATGACTGTAAGGGAACACCCACTACACATACCAGAGTGGTAGTAGTGGAACCTGGGGTAGAGAATCCAGACCAGGGTGGAGGCTGCAGGGACAGAACCCTGGACTTAAGGGAACCAGGTTGCCAAAATGGTGAATAAACTGACATTTGGAGACAGATAATTCTTTGCATTGGAGGATGTTCAGCAGCATCCTTAGCACTTACCTTTCACTCTCAGTTGTATCAAATAAAATGCCTCTAAAAATTCCCAAATATTCCCTAGGAGGTAACATCACTGCAAGTTAAGGGTCACCAGATTAGTGGAATGATAGAGACCAGGCATCTGGTAAGTGCATTCTATCTGCCAAGTCTATTCTAATTGATTTACAAATACTATTTTGTTTAATATGATTTTTATTCCTATTTTACAGATGAGAGACCAAAGGAACAGAGATATTAAGCAATTTACCTAAAGTAATATAAAACTGGCAGATCTGAGATTCCAGCTGAGAGGTCTACTTCCAGATACCAGCTCTTACCCAGTACACTACACTGCCTCCCATTTTGTAGACGAGAAATCAGAAGTGCAGAGAAGTAAGGAACACCATTAGTGTCAAGACTCGGATCTAAACTCAGGTTGCTGATGCCAGAGGCAAAGTATGAAACCATGCCTACTGACTCTCCAGCTTCTCTCAAAGTGGGACCAGAAAGACTGGGTTCCGACATGCAAATGTTGTCTACGCAGAGCCTCAGTCTTCAGTCCATAAATAAATGTAGTGTAAGTTAATTTCTTATCTCCAAGATTAGAGGGATAGGGGATAAGTAACCAAGAGTTCCTCACTGGTCTCTTTTGGAATCCACATCTTTCCTTCTTCCACTTTTTCTCTCCTTCTTCCCTCCAACTCTCTCTCAAGTTGTTGCACCTCAATCGTACTTATCTTTTAAAAATAAACTACTAAATGTATTGATGCATTGCCTATTCCTAATTATTATATAATGATATCACACACAAATCCTTTATAGAAGTAGGTAACATAAACCTAGGCACAAACAAATCATAAAATCCCCACAATTAACATTACATTTCAGTATTTTTCTGAAACAACAAAACAAAAAAATTACATTTGTTTTCTGAACAAAATAAAAGATAAAAAACAATGCATGTGTAGTTTAGATCTACACCTTTCTAGCTGCCCAAATCCTTCAATTTGCTTTTTCCCTGATTCAGTTGCCTTCCATAAAATGAAGAATCGCATTTCTACTTTAAATGTGAATCCCTCTAGTATGCTTCAAACCCTTGATTTACAAAAATCTGACACCTACAAATCTTGTTGGGAGAGTGTGTAAGTCTGTAAAATGCTCAGGCAGACAGCAAGGTAATTTGCTTTGACTAGGAATACAGTTACCCAAGTAGCTCGCTGTTACAACACACGAGTTTGTCTAAAAGCAGCAAAGCCGAACATATCCATTGGCTGCTATCAAAGAATTCCCTTGAAGTTGCAAGGAAAATAACTAAAATTGCAGTTAACTATAAGGTTTCCCTCAGTGAATAAGGCACAAGTAAGATTGGGGCTATTAATTTTAAATGAAATTGCTTATTTTACTCTTGAAGGCAACTAAGGAAACAGGGAATTACAATATACACTAGCTGTGCCCAAGTAAATAAAGACCCCCACTTTAAACCTGAGAAAGTGTGCATTGCCGGCACTTAGGTATTTGATTACAAAAACACAGAGAGCCAAACCGTTTGATCAAACATTTGGGGAGCTGATGTAGGAAACAAACTATTAGAAGGCTGCCTTTATATCTGCAACAACTGTGATTTTCAGGAACAATAAATTTAGAACCATCTAGAAACTTTCAGTCAATATGAGAAATGAGAGAGCACAGAACTAGCTATTAAAAGCTCTGAATCCCAAGCTATGCTGCTTACTAGTGATATAACTTATAGACCACAAGCTCTCTGGATCGCTTTGGCATTAATTGTATAATGAGGCAAGTGAACTTAGCATTCACTATGGCCCTTTTTAATTCTAACATGATTATTTTTTTTCCCCACTTTTGTACTAGGGATTGAACCCAGGGGCACTTTAGCACTGAGCTACATCTCCAATTCTTTTTTTTTTTCATTGTTATTATTTTTTTCTTAATTTAAGAAAAGGTCTCACTAAGTTCCTAGGATCGTACCAAACTGCTGAGGCTGGACTTGAACTTGCAATCTTCCTGTCTCAGCCTCCCAAATTGCTGGGATTACAGGCATGTGCCACCATGCCTGGCTCTAACATATGATTCTAACAGACAGTGCTCTGTGATGAAAAGAATACAGGTACCAATCCAACCAGACCTGAGTTCAAATTCACATTTCATTTACATATAGCACTGTGACATTGATCAGTTTTTTTTTCAATACCCTTGAGCTTCAAGTGCCTCAAATGTTAATTGTGGATGAATATAGCTTTTGAACATGAAAAAAAATATGAAATGTAAATGTTAGTTTCTTTTATAGACTACACTGGTTGATAAACACTTACGTATAAATTCAGAATCTAAAAATTCAAGCAGTCAAAGTCTTATAAGTTTTCAGAAAATTCACTTGGTCATATAGCCCAACCTGAACTGACCATAGGCTTTTGTAGCACTTATTTTCCCTATGTAGGTAAATACTGTTATGTTTGTAGTGGAATGCTGTGCTGCCCTTTCATGCTACCTTTCAAAATCTTGATTAAAAAAAAAAATCTGGATTCTAATAAACATTGGGACCCAGAGGATTTATATAAGAATTATAAACCTATATGATATTATAGATCTTAATTATTCATCATGTAGTTCAATTTTGGGAATCCTATTATTTGTAGTTTACAACCCAACATTACTCTCTCAATAAATAATTCATAAGAAAGCAAAATATAGAGAACACTGATATATTCCATTTTGTTTTCTAATTGCTAATATCAAGCTTTAATACTCTCTCTCAATTTTTATGCTCAGGCTCAGTGAAAAGAATTGCTAAAGCCGAGAGCCATGAGAACAATAAGAGGGGGAAAAAAGGGTGGAAAAAAATTAGGATGTGAATGCTTTCTATGCCCCAGACACCATGCTAGTTCATATGCACATTGAGAATTGAGCCCTATCCCATAATAGCTTCCAGTCTAGATCAGGATAGACAGACATCACTGATTGTTCACTGCATCCCTTCCATGTGCCAGTCACTGTTCTGGGATCCTGAGGCCTGGATCACCAAAAGTGAGGTTACCTAACTCTCTGGACAGACAAAAACTTGGAAATAAATAATTTCAAGTAATGAAGCACTTTGAAGAAACCAAGTTAAGATGATGCAGTAGAGAATGTGTAGGGACTCTGGTCCACTCAGAGATGGTGTCTTTAAGATGGTGACACCAGAATGTGTATATGTGTATATACACATTAAATATAAATATATGAAATATAAATATATGAAATAGTAAGCAAAACAAGGGAGCTAAGTAACAAAAGAAATGTTAGCAGTAAAGGAATTTAAACCTGTATACAGGTATCCCAGAAGACAAAGCATTTCAGACTGGTGTGGGCAGAGAAAGCCTCCAGGCAGTGAAAGTTAGAGTGGCCTTGAAAAGGAGGGACACAGAAAGTCATAGCAGAGAACAAGCAGGATAGCCCCCAACTCTGAGTCTCTGTTCCCTTGTTCCGGGCATTGAGATGGTCTGCTTTTAACCAAGTTTAGGATATAATCTGCCCCCACTGATTTCTAAAGTCCTTTCCTATTGTACCAGGGGTTCTCAAACTTTAAGGCAGATCAGAATCACCGAGATGTATTGATAGAATACTGACAGCTGGCCCAGGGCTTCTGTATCAGTGAGCTTGGAGTGGTGTCTGAGAATCCACATTTCTAACAAGTTCCCAGGTGATGTGGATGTTGCCGGAACAGGGCCCACACTTTGAGAAACACTTAGTTCATCTATTACGTCCTCTGCACCATACAATTGAAATGGGTTCTGCAAATAAACAAAATATGTAGAAAGAGTTATCAACCTGCACAATGACTGATAGTGCATTTTTGAAAATCAGGTTTTACTGAACTGATAGTGCATTTTTGAAAATCAGCTTTTACTGAATACATTACAAAACTGCTCTAATCCTGTGTATGTGTGTGTGTGTGTGTGTGTTAATTCCTAATTGCCATGTACCTATACGTTTATTCAATCCCATTTCCACATATAAGCATCATGCATTTTTTTCACTATTATTTATTTGAATTAGAAAATCCAAATTTGGCCAATGGGATGTATGCCTTCCAAGCATTTGTGCCACTGAAGCTTAAATCTGCAGCTTACTGAAAACACACAGAATAGTTTATCGTCTCCAAAATCCCTTTTATCAACCCCCAGTAAATCCTCAAAATAAGATAACTCTTCATTCTCTCAAACTGAAACTTCACTCCTGGTGCCCACACAATAAGAAAGAGAGCTAACAGTGCCACCTCATTTCACTGCTGAATAAGCAACAGATTTGGCAGCATCCCCAATTGGCTTGTAACCCAGAAGCCTTTGCACCCTGTAGGATTGACTGGCATCAGAGCAAAGGCTTCTGGGGAATACAGGCAGCCAGGTAGCAAGCCAGGATTTTTAGTAAAACAAAGCAGAGTTCACTGCAGCCACCTAAATAAGAGTCATGTCTCTAGGGTCAGGTCACCTGCATTAAAGACCATTTAGCCTTTATCATCTTTTGGCCCCTTTGGCATGAGAACGGATCTGGATTCTTCCTGGAAAATAGTTCCTACCCTAAAGAGAATTTTAATCAAAAACCTCTACTTTATTCATGGAGTTGCCAACTCAGACACATCTAAAGATCTGAAATTTCACCCTTCTCTTGAGCTTTGTGAAGTTCTTTTGTCTTACATTTCTCATATGTGATTGTCCATTCCTTTATTTCATAATTTAAATCTCTCTTCAAAACAGGACCAGAGATATATCAGATCCAGACTCAAAACTAAATTCTCTTGTTTCATAGAGAGTTCCCTGATACCTTCCTTATTCACCTGAGGAATTGGCAGTTATTTTTAACTTGTTGAGTGTCTCTTCTTTTAATAATCCATAGCAAAACATGCTCAGGAACCAAAATGGCAAGCTCAAGGGGAAATTCAAGGATTTATCCCAGTGGTGAAGAAAATGGAAAGAACTGGAAAACAGTAAAAGGAAGAAACCATATAGTCTGCTTACCACAGGACCTCAAGACAAATAACTCTTGAGGTATAGAAGTTAAATGCATAGACTTTGCATTCAGACAGTATTGTCTAAGGCAAATTGGTTCACCTCTCTGAGTTTGCTTTACTTTAATTGTCTCTAAAATAGAGCGAATACTCTCTTTCAGAATTATTACAATAAGTAGCAAAAACTTCATCTTAATCCCCCAGTACAATGCCTGAACCCAGTAAATATTCTTTCTTATTATTGCTGCTGTGAGCCAAGTCAGTACCACAGACATATCAGATCTAGGCTCAAAACTAAATTCTCCAGTCTTTGCATTGTTCCATAAACAATCAAAAAATAGTTTGGTCAGTTGAGCTCTTGTACCACTAATAAGATTTCATGTTTAATATAATAACAAATGTTCTTGGTCCAAATACAACCAAATAAACTGCACTGAATGAACCATAAATTTATGTCAGTCATCCCAGTAAATTGATGCCATTTGCAAAATGAAACACCTGTTTATATAGAATATACAGAAAAGGCAAATTTAGGAAGGCAAGAAGCAGTTCAGTGGATGCCTAAGGCTATGAGTGAAACAGCGAGGGACTACAAGTGGGGCTCAAGTAAATTGGGGAGGTAATGAAATGTTCTAAAGCTGGATTGTGGTTATAGCTACACAATTCTATACATTAACTAAATACCCTTCTACTGTAAATGTCTAGTGGGTGACTTTTATGGTATGTAAATCATATCTCAATAAAGCTGTTAAAATCTTTCTTGTACTACACGACACATTTCAAAATGAACCAGTATTTTCATTTCTATTCTAAAGCTTTCCATTATCAGCTCATCATCATGACTGTCAAAAATTTGTCCAAGACCATTAATGTATTCCTCCACAGGCTAACAGGGCTGTTATCACTGTTTTTACTCACAATCATATTGTTTTTGAAAAGACATCTTGAAATGCAGAATCAAGGTCATTAACAGAAAACAAAATCTTATAAGCTAAGATTATGTCCTATGATTGAGAGCTTCTCAGTCTGGACAGCAAATATTCAAGTTGAGAATAGATGGTTTTCAAATAGAAATTCATTATCAGTGAATAGCTTCTATGCAAACATTTCAGGAAACAGAAAAACCACTTTGCTCTAAATATGTCTGATGGATTGAAATCAAATCATTAAAGCAGTCGGTCTTTAAAATCTTACTCAAGAGCACCCATGCCGTAGTCTATATTTACAATGGCTGTATGTATTAAAACAAATGTTCAAGAATGTACTAGGATAAATTCACAAAATTGCATGTGCTAATAACGACCACTAAATAATTCTTCTTTAAAGTACATACCTATTTCCCTAGGGATAATGCAACTATTTTCACTATAAATTTTGCATAGTTCAGTTCAAACTTAACCAATCCATCCTTGACTTCTTTGTAGGCTTACAACTCCTTGTTGAATGAAAGAAATAGTTTAATTATGGAAGTTCAAGCTTGCCTATGTTCAACTTTTCTTGTGTATGGTTTAGCCCACACAGAAGTCATGCAGGATTCTTACCATCACTCAATCTTCCTCTGAGTCATACCCAACAAAGCTAAACTGGGTTGCACTGGACTCTGTTCCAAGTCCTTGTCATTACTCTACCTGTTTTTCCATCTCATTCTCTTCAGTTTAGAGATGTTCACAGCTCTTCAGTGAAAACCTGTTTCCTAAAAATTATGATAGTTATTATAACCTCAACATCAACTGATTATGAAGCCCTTACTCTATTTGGGCACTGTGCTGAGGGACCCACAGACATTACCTCTAATCACAGTAGATGCTGTAATCCTCATTTATAATGAGAAAATGGAAACTCAGACAACTATCACAGTGGTAAAGTAGCATCCATGTTCTTAACCATTGTATGTGCTGTGTTCTGAATTTAATTTCCACAAATGTATTACTGAACCAGAGGACTCAGTGGATTTATTTATTTTGGTAGTTGTAGATGGACAGAATGCCTTAATTTTATCTATTATTTTGTGGCGCTAAGGATCGAACCCAGTGCCTCACACATGCTAGGCAAACGCTCTACCACTGAGCTACAGCCGCAGCCCGGCTCAATTGATTTTTAAGAAAAAGTAATGAATGCATTAAGGCCACACAGAAAATGAAGAGGGCGTTGAACCAAGCCTGGGAACCTAGTGAATCTACAGTGCTGTCACTTAGGCACTATTGAACTTGGGTTATATTGCCTCATCTCTTTGTTATTTATTTTTCACATCTGCAAAATGGAGATGAGCTGTCCTCCATTATTCACTCAGATATTTTGAGGTATAAATGAAATCATGCACATATTCATTTTTCTAACCAAAGAATACAATTTATCAAACCTCATTCTTATCATATGCCAAGGCTACAGCTGCATTGGTACTCAAGCCTTCCAGAAAAATAACCTCAGACACTCACAAAAGCATATGATTAGGTGAGGCAAAAGGTTTTTTTATATGATTGGGTATTCCCACATTCCATCCTGAAGCGCTAAGAGATGATGTGAAAACAAAATCAACATTTACATTTTTCCTGTTTTATTTCAGTTAATGTTGAGGTAAGCACCTAATTAAAAAGTATTTTGCCATGAGTTTGATGGTCCCTGTCATCTCATATATTAAGATCTATGAGACTATTTGGATACTCAAATTTAGCAAGCTATTATCCTAAGCTTGACAGGATTTTGTTAGTGAGAGTTCTGGCTGTGTCTGAAAAAAAAAAATTGAGAATTTGAAAAGATTATCCTGTAACTATTTCCATTAGTTCCATGCTTGTATTTCAAAGCAATCAATTCCTTTACTTTTCAAGGTTAACCATTTTATATGGTTTTATGTTGCAGAGCTTGAGACTAGACATTTACTAGAGCTGGAATACAAGTGTTCTTCTTTGGATAGACACTTTACAATCACACATCATTCAGTTGAGAAGGGACTTTTTAAGACTCTGCAATCCCAGAAGTGAGAAACTGAAATGGCTTTAGAGACCAGGCAGATAATACAAACAAGGGACATGAGCTAGATGAAGAGGGTATGGAGTGGTGGGGACTAGGATGAAACTGGGGACACTGACAATTCACAAGCCCCCCCCCCACCGTGAGTAATCAAATATAATTGCAAATCAACGTTTCTGGTCAAAGCAAGTATGCCTATAAGCTCTATGGAACCCAGTGACATAAATTTCCTACATACAAATTTTTAAATTTAAAGGATGAAATATCATAGGAACAGGAACCTGAAGAGGCTTCATCTTGACAAAGAATTTGCTGTACACCAGCTGTGTTCCAGGCTCCAAGGATATAGCATGGAGCAACGGTAACATTGGCCTTGTTTTCATGGAATTTAGCATCTTCTAGGGGAAGTAGATGTTAACTAAATAATAATTAAAGTATAGAAATTTAAACCCAATGGACACACTGAAAGAAAAGCACACACCACTACAAAGTCAAACAACAGGATCTGGGAATGTGAGCCCAAGCCAGGTGTACTGGGCCCAACATGTGTATGGGAAGTGCTTCAGAAAAGGCAGTATCTCCCATGTTGCTAATTTCTAGGAATAAAAAATTATTTGTGGGTGAGAAGAAACATTTACTGTAGCACGGCCCTACAGTAAGCAGCTCCTTAAAAAATATTTGGTAAATGATTGTACAAAGAAACAGATGTGAACCAATCCACAGAAACTTTTATTATTAGAATGAAGAATCAGGAGATATTTGAAAAACTTTCTAATAACATTCAATAAAGATGCTCATATTAGGGGGAAATAAGTAAGAAAATGAACCACTGACAAAATGAGGGGCTGTTTCTATAAAATGGGAATTTGATTCAATACACATAGAGGTTACTTAAAAGTTTTAAATTAAAAAAAAGCACAAGTACAAGATGGAAAAATCTTTCTATGTATGCAACAGCAATAAAATGCTTTAGGAATGGGTAGTTGTATTGGATAACAATTTGAATATAGCAGACATACAGTATTATTGTAAGAATAACTATTGGAATACTAAAAGAAAATACCCCCATGGCTAGCATGGGTACATAGGTAGATGGTGTGTGAAAATTTTCTGAAGAAATATATAAAAGAAAAAAAAACATAAGGAAATGTAAAATAGGATTTCTGCTTAAAAGTGCATTTTGCAACAAATATCTAAACAACATAGGATAAAAGAGAATGAAGATGAGCTCAAGGTTCAAAAAGATCTGCATTTGAACATTTCAGTCTACTGTTTTAATTTGGGCAAATTGTTTAACTTCTTTGTGCCTCATTTTATCCATCTGAGAAAAAAGGGGAGGATCATAATAGCACCAGATTACTATAGTATTAAATGATATAGCTTGTATGCCATAGACCAAGACAAATAGCTTTAGTAATTATCACCATAAATAATAGACCAGTAAAACAAGGCTCCAAAATAACTCTTACTGCTTTAACTTTGCAAAGAATTTCTCTAAAGAAATGAGAAATTATATTTTTGTTCAGAAAAGGAAAAAAAAGATAAACAGGAAACAAAGATCCTAGTTTGAACAAAGGAATTTTTAACAGGTTCTTCCCATTAGTGATGATAAAGCAGTGGATTGGACGATTAATGGGAGTCAAGAAGGAAGGGAGAGAGAATCTGTCATCAATGATTTAAAAACTCACTAGCAAGAGTTCACCTAGATGTTATTTAATAACCTCTAAGTCCACCTAGCAGAGAATCCCACTCTTGCCAAGACAAATAAATGTATACTTGAGTCATTTTCCATCCATCACCTTGACAGTAACCCTTAGGAATCCAGAAGATGGAACACCTCTGTACTATGATAGATGATTTACATGGTGCAGGACTTCAGCGATGGCACCCAAAGACAAGACAAGCCACAGAAGAGAAAGGGTCAGCTGAAAAGGGTAGCCTCCTCTATGATAAGTGGTATCTTCATTTTATAATTTAGAAGGAAGTTTCTACAATATTCAGTTTTATTCACCTCTCTGCACACCTTCACGATATTTTCACTGAAATATTCCAATATTAGTTCTTTCAATTTCTTCATTCATTGGGATATAGAAGGGTTATCCTGGATTGCTTCAAATGATCATAATTATGTTACAGATGGAATACAACTTTTGAAGTAAATAATAGAATATTCCCCCAAGTATCAGAATTTTCTGAAATAATTTCTCATAATTATTCATAAATATGTAAACAAGTACCAAGCACACACAGTTCTCCATTCCTGGAAGTTTTTGCTTTAACTACTTTTATTTCATTGAGCATGAATTATACTCTTTTGGCAGTTGTCTAGCAAAAAACGAAACATTTTTAAGCGAGACTTTTCCCACCAAAAGTCAAAAAGAGGGGAAAATAAACATGTTAGTGGCTAATTAAAGCAACAAAAAGGCAAAGACTGGATGAACTCATGAAATTCATAAATTGGTGGCCAGTATTTAATAAAATGATCCATTCACAGTGAGCTTGTTTCAGAATTACATCCATTCAGTTTTACCCACCCCAGTGCTGCATGAACAAGGAATCCTTTAGTTCTTCTTCATTTCTTTTTTTCCTATGTGAGAAGAGAGGTGTCCTACTAAGTTATGCTAAAACATCTGGAAGACGGAATCAGACAAATTATACTTTTTATGCCCTAGTTTCCTTTTATGATGAACAACAAAAAAAAACTGAAGTGATATTTGAGGACAAGAAAAATGAATATTTCCTGATCAAGGCTACAACTGTTAAGAAAATAAAAAGTCATAGCATAGTTTCTTTCACAATATTTCTAAAGCTCTTCAGATCTATAACAAGAAACATTGCTCTCATACAAATGTATGCTGGAATTCAGCACTCGACTTCTATAAAGCCAGGTATTCAGTGAATGACTAGAAACTTTGAACTTTTTTTTTTCATTTTTCACTGTACCATACACTCTGGCAGGGTGTGGGGGGATGTCTCTTAACAGTGCAGAGCTGGAAAATTCTATTAAATACAATTCATTTGCTCAAAATAAAGAGGGACTATAATGAGTGGATCTTCCACACACAAAAAAGAAAAAAGAAAAAAAAATTACTCTTACTTATCTAAGAATCTCTGTGCTTACTTTTATAAGCTTTGATATCCAGACAGTTCCAAAATAAGAGAGTAGTAGTTACCTAGAATGAAGACCATGATTCACATTCGCAGTAAGTTCCATGCTCCACTGTGCAACTTAGGGTTTATTCCTCTTCATATTTGCTTATTTTTCTCCTCCCACTGACAAAGCGAGCTGCCAGGGCTTAGCAAAATGGTACCTGTCACTTTCAGACGCTTAATATTCCTCTGTGTAAAGATATGGTGACACCCTGTCAACCAGCACAAGTCTAATCTAAGGCCATCTTCTCTTTCTCACCATAAAATAAAAACATGTATGACTCAGACACCCATGGTTTAGGCAAAGTATGTCTTCTGAAGGTGGCAGTGTGGTGTTGTGCTTCCTTTACAGCGTGCTTGCCAGCCACCTGCAGGTGCAATAGAGAATGACTGATCCACCCCACAGTCCATCCATAACAACAGCTCCAGAGGGGCAAAACTCAATTTTTCTCTCTTGTCATGGAAATCCTTTTCTCTTTCCCCTTAGTCCAGACTTAGAAGCACTGTTGAAACCATAATTTATTGATAAAGCTGGAGCATTAGGATGATGTAGAGTAAAAAAAAAAAAAAAAAAAGAATGCTTTTCCTTCACATTATCTCATTATGGCCTAGATCTAGTGAAATCTTGATATTACCATAATACAATTGTTTCATGAAACAGCAAAAGTATTTTTACTTAACTAGGGTGTATCACTGACATTCAACACAATTAACCAAATGAAACTGACTGGATCATACTATAATTACTTCATGTTCAAAGACGAAGTACAGTGCTTCCTCTAAAGAGCAGGTATGGTCTAGAAGTGAGAAAAATGACACAGCTCATTAGAAGGTCAATAACATCAGGAGATCTGTCTTGGAAACATAATCCTGGGAAAATAATTTAAGCTACTTACTTGTGCTTTGGCTGGGCACTTTCCACCTTTATATAGAAATTAATGCAATTACATCTGTCTTACAGCAAATCTGATGAAGTTTAGCTTGCATTTATGATCTTTAGATAGACAAAAGTAATTAACATCATTGTATTTTTGATGCAGGCAAAAGTATTATATGTTGACACTAAATTGTCACTGACTCTTATTTTTCTGTATTAACTCCCATTCTCTTCTGTCTTAGGATAAATGAACTCAAAGAAATATTTTCCCAGGATCCTACCTACAGTTTTGCCCACCATTCTGATCCTAACTGCTAATGCATACTTAGTGAATACACGCTTTGGGTCATGTTTCTTTATTGTTGTTAATTCCTCTTATCCCTCCCCCCCTTAAGTCCAATAACTAAATGCACTATTCACATGGAAGTGTTTACTTCCCTTATGATTAACTTCCCTGTGTAATTAATGTCCCTAATCCCTGGGCAGCTTTATTACATCTCTTCTGCTTTAACATGTTATCTGTCAGCTGAATACATTTTCATATTTTAGAAGGAGGGAGAAAGAGACCAGTAGGTTCCTCCTTGCTGACTCTAAGAAGATGATTTTTACCAAAAAAAAAATATTTGCAATTATATTAGCTATTTTCATTATTTCCTTAAAGTGCTATGTTGGCCGATCCTCACCTGAGAAGATGATGATTAAATTACAAATGTAAATAGGCTCCTATCAAAGACCATTAGGAACACCTTGAGAGTTTCACAATGATGTAAGGGGGAAGAGGGCAAGAAGGAGACACACAGCTGGCTACAGGGGCAGCAATGAGGTCTGACCACTGGAGCTGGGGCATCTTATCTCCCCCTGCCCCCCAGCCTTCCTCACAGAGACACCCAAGGCCCCTTACTGCAGGTATCATCTCAGACCTCTCACCTGCCAGCAATGCCCAAATCTGTGCACTCAAACAAAACCATCTGGATAGGGGGCTGAGAGGTTGATGTGCTTGCTCTGCTTTCTCTGAAACCTCCTTGGAAAGTACTCCTCAGCCTGAGCTCAAGCTGTTTGCCTTAAAAGGATAAAATATCTGTAGGGGGAAAAAAATTGTAGCTGGCTGCAGAGGCATCACATACCAGAAGGAGAGGCGCTACAAGCCCAGTACTGCTCTTCCAAGAGGCTCTCATCAGTTTCGCCTTCGTCAACGTCACAATGCCCAAGCAGCAGCTGGGACCCAAGGAAACAGTCTTAGTGGCTAACAAGGCAGCTGTCCTAGTAAGAGTGGAAAACAAACTTGCAATGATGGCTGATCCTAAAGTGTGTCATATTTGAACTGTGGCCAGGACTCGTGGCTGGCAGGAAAGGGGAAACACACTTCCCGAATGAACAGAGCTGCTGCCACTTCAGTGTGTCCTGGGACTGGAGCAGGTAACCCCACAAATCACATGAAACTGACAGGTTCAGATGCTGTGCGAATCACAGTGTCACGGCTGCCCAGTTCCACTGCAAGTCGGGGATTTGGGATGGCCAAAAGGGACCAAGGAAGGTGCTTCCTTGAAGACCAAAGACTGGGATTCCAGTAACCAGTAGCAACCAAAGTTGAATAGGCTAACACTGAAGTGCTCAACCTTGAATGCATATTAGAATCACCTCAGGAGCTAAAATAATATACCTATATCTCAAGTCCACCCCAGAACAATGGAATCAGAGTCTCTGGAGGTGGTACCCCAGCAAAGATAATTTTTAAAGCTCCCTAGGTGATTCTAATATGTAGCTAGGGTTGAGAATGAATAGGCTAGGTAATGATAACTTACTTGGGAGGATAATGAAACACTAAATATGTACACCTGTAATTTGGCAAAGAATCCACTATTGTGTGCAAGCCCCCAGTGCTCAAAGGTTTTAATCAACAGAGACATTCATCTCCTTGGATGAGAAATTTGCCCTGGTTTTTTGCTTAATACCACACACAAATATACCAACATACACACACACCCTGTCATCTACCTATCAGAGTGGTTCTGAAATTTTGTTGTACATTGGTGTAAACTTAGGAATCTTTAAGTGATGCTGATGCCTAGCATTCACTCCCAGAAATTCTGATTTTAATTGGTCTGGGGTAAATCTTAGGCAATGAATATTTTTACAGATCCATCAGGTGATCCTAATGTGTAAACAAGTCTGGGAACCAAAGCTCTAATTCCTTCTACTTCTCCCAAAATTCTTCTGCTTTCTATTTAATTCTGAGTGAAAAGATAATCCCCTTAGAACAGCCTAGATGTTATTCTAGATGTTAGTTCCTGAAATTGTCTAATCCTCACACCTTTGGGGAAGCAGGGAAGCATAGTGGTTAAAGAGAAAAGCTCTGGAGTTCAAGTTCAGGTTCAGCCTTGTAAAAGTATGCACCTTGGGCAAGCTGCTTGGCTTCTCTGAGCCTCAGTATTCTGTTCCTTTTCTATAAAATGGCGATAATCTGGAATCTTTCTCACTGAGAAGATAAAAGAGTTGAAAGAGATGGTCCATTTTAGGCACCTGAGCAGTGCAAGTGCATGGCACAGCACATGCACTTCATAAATGTTAACCATTATGATGATGAAGGACACTGCGATTTTTGAGCCACTAATTCAGAACAATGGTATGCTGACTTAGTGCCTTTATTCCATTCCTCTGAAACGTGCACTGCACAAATACCACCAAGTTCTTGCTGATGTCAGATTAAGAGATATTTCCAAGGGACCATGTAAAGCTTTCAAAACAAGTATGGATCTAAAGGGAAACATCCTCATGATTTTCTGCAAGTAACTCAGTATGGCTCCCCAAGAAGGCAAACTTTCAATATACTCCAATAGCTGCCTTTATCCACAGAGTACTTGCAAATTCTGTTCCAGTTTGGGGCATATTTACTCGCTTACAGAGCCCATCACTGCTTTCCAAATTCCTTGCAAATATGGCAAAAAGCTTTAACAACAGTCACCTTGTTTTACCCTTTCCTGTACCCCCCCCACACACACATCTCTTCTTCCCAATTTACTCTCCTGCTTTTTTCATATTAATAACTATGATTATAATATCCATTCAGAAACTAGACACTTTGGGAGTGTACTATTAGTCCCACCTTGTGCTAAACATCTGCTTTGTGTAGCTGCAGCTTTTGTGGTATTGTTTATATTTACATGACAGTTTTGGAGAGAGAACATTCCTCTGCTCTTACAAACAAAATTATACTTAGAGAGTTCAAACAGGCTGCACATACTTAACTTCTCAGAAAATAAATCTTGAGGAGATGGTGAGGAACGCAGTCATTACAGGAGATGGTGAGAGGGAATGAGACTGGTGTCAGAAGGCTGGGTGTGAGGAAGTAGAGGGGGAAGCAGAGAGGGGCTGTCAGAGTAGGGGTGGCAAACACCACCAGCTCAACAATTCAGATTAGGATTCGAAATGCCACAGATGTGATTGCATAATAAGCTGTTGAGCATGCTGGTAAATGCTGCTTTCAGCATGTGCTTATTTGTCACATTGTCTTGCATTCTCCGAGCTCAGAAGGTTTAAATCAGAGGGTCTGGAATGCTAGCAATAGGCCCAGTTCCTTGGGATGGGTAGCAGCACCTATGGTAGAGATGGCAGAAAGAGCAGCAGCCTGGTGTTCGAATATGGTTGCTAGGATACCATGGAGACCCTCCATTGCTAGGCAGACAGAGGGAAAAAAAATGTGTCCATATGCCTTATAACCTGCAAACAGCAACAATAGGAACATCGGCCTGTCTTCCACCCATTCCCGTTAGGAATCCAAACCCAACTCTTTAGTGAAATAACAAGTAGCAGGAGCTTGGAAATGTGGCCCAGTGGTGCAGAGAGGCTGGTCATTTATATTCTCAGGCAGTCTTTAGAGCTACTCTATTTAAGGGCTTGTCAGTATTTTCATTATAAACCCCGTTTTAGGGTCACACAACCTGACTGCTTCAAAACACCCAAATAGGATTTTAGCAACCTGGTATCGTACATTATTATAAAAATTTCTGTGACTTCAATTTTACTGCACAGACTGTAATGTCAAATTAATGATCAAACTTAAATTGGAAGGTATTATAATAACATTAGGTCAGAATTTAACTCCTCCACAAAAACAGGAAAGATGAATCTCAAAAAGCAACTTCAGGTTCAATTCTCATCTATGTCCAGTTTGCCTAGGTATGTGAGGAATCCACAGTGCTAGTTTGTGGCACCTAGTTAGATGATTTTCAATGGGAACATTCTGAAGTGAGTGGAAAAGGGAACCTGGTTTCTTTAAGAGTGAAACTTAGTTTCTTTAAAGGTTCTAATCATTTGCTGCTTGCCTAAATTAAATCTTCTTACCTAGTTACTATAGTTATATGACTATTATCAGTACTGTGCTGATGGGATTCTGAGATTCACAGCTTACTCGTGGATAACAATCAGTTCTGGTACAAATCATACACACAAATGATTTGTGATTATTCTAAAAACAAGCAGAAATGCCCTTTTATCTACTTTATAAAATTATAGAAACCAAATTTCTCCTCTCTGGCCTAAACTTGCAATTTCTCAATTCCTTTTATGTTGTTCTACTATAGCTATTAGTTTCTGTCATTGCCTAAATTTGCCATTTCCTTGCTATGGCTTAAAACTATTATCTCCCCCAAACCACACCTCCTCCCCAACCTGCCTCATCTCATTAGCAAGCACCTACATCAAGGCCATTTTCAAATACTTCTTTAAAAACTTGAACTTCTACAAGAGTTTCTTTCTGATAGCACAGAATTTAATAGATCTACATATTTTGCCAATTGTCTTAGTTATCTCCCCTGCAACTTACCTTATTCAATTTTCTAAAATATTTACTTGTACAGTCTTGTTAATGCCTTGTTAAGCCCTCAATGGCAGGATGGTATGTATCTCTCATCCTTGCAATATTTTTATATGGCAGATGTCCACAAAACTATTAAAATGATCTGTAGGGAATATTTGGAATTTAATTCCTACCTTTAAAGAAATTTAGGTTTTAATATTATCCCATCTACAACTGTACTAGAATTCTAAAATTATCTTGACTTCCTAGAGAATTGAAGATGTAGCCTCGAGGAAGATTTATTTCTCTTGACATATATTAATGTCAAAGTTTAGAATATCAGATAAGATTGTTTTAAAAATTAATGCCTCAAAAATAAAAAATATATTTTTTCATCCTCCATTCTTCCCATGTACTTTATAATTACAAAGTGAAACGGGACAAAACATGCCATCATGCTCTGAAATAAAGCTACCTCTGGGTTTGAAAGGAAAGAGCTTTGCAAAAATCCAGAGATGTTAACAAGTTATGATAGGAACACAAGTCTATATAGTCCCACTGAAATTACATGGAAGCCTATGACAGCAAAATGGAAAAGATTTGGGAACACTCTCAACAGGTAAAGGATTTTGAACAAATATATCAGATACTAATCTAGTCCAGGGTCCATTTTTCAGGACTGAAATGTCATGAAATAAAATTGCTTTAGAAGTGGGTAAGAAACAACCAGTTATGTAATCTAATAGAATGGATGGTTGGGTTTTGTTGTTATTTTTTCAATTTTTAAGGGTTTAATTGACTTGGTTTATTTAACAATATGAAATCTAGTAGCTTACATTCTCAAGTAGCTATTTGGTGGCAATGGAGTATAGATTCCAACATTCTCCATCAGTTCTTTGCTCCACATTCATAACCTAAGAAGGGCTTAAGGGTTTTATCTATAGAGGTTGTGAAAGAGATACACAGAAACACTCCACCAGCTCTCAAATGCAGCAGGAGTGCCCTGGCTCTGTGCTAAATATGACAGAGCCTTCTTTCCAATCCCTACTTTAAAGGGAAAATTCCAAATCAAGACTGTTGAATGTTAAGAAGATTAAAGTTATGAAGTTACATTTTATACTACTTTTCAAATGACCAAAAATCACTAAAAAGACAAAAATCTTTTTAAAACATTATAATCCTCAAAAGACAACTTCAATAAGCAAACACTAAACAAATATATTTACATACATCGGATAATTGAATGGAACATCACCTGGGCAGTTACCTACCTCTAAAAGGAAAACCAAAAACCAATTTGAGCATGAAGTTAAAATCAATTTTAGCCCATTTGGATGGTTTTGTTTTAATTAGAACTCACAATAACCTATATTCAATTTTAAGAAAGATAACCAAATATAAATTTCACTACAGATTAAATATAAAGACATAACACTTGTTGCCAGTAAGTCTATATGATCAAATTATTCAAATGAAATAAATTTAAATGCAAACTAGTCTTCCTCAGATTGGCAAGTTTTCTGAATTCCCTGTGGAGCTATCTTCTACAACTGTTCCAATAGTGAAAGATAATAGTCATTTTGCATACAATATGTTTCTTTTTTTCCCTAAGAAAGGTACACTCAACCACTCAAGCCAATTTTATTCTCATTTTCTTTATGTAAGTGTGAAAAAAGAACAGATGTTTTTCCAAAATTATTTAAGCTTGGAAGACATTCTATCATTTTCTTCAATATAATCCTTCAAGAATCACAAAAACCATCATGGCAATACCTTACCAACTGAGTTCTTTAAAGAGCAAGTTATTAAATAAATATCAGAATGCACAGCATTGTTCAAAAGATCAAATGTTTATTATAATGGAATTTTATGAATTACTTGCCACAGTAATTTCATTTTCTACCAGACTTGAAAAAAAAAATCTAGTTATTCTACATGTCAAGCACTAAGAGGATTCTAAAACTTACCACATTCTACAGTTCATTCCCTGCTGCCTACATTTCGTTAGATCTTCTCTGATAGAATGTTTAACTGGAGTTATCAGCTAGCTTGATCATGCTTCATTATAAAACCTATTAAAATGGTCTTTCTTTAAAAGCAGAGCTTGCTCTATGTTACTCCAAAGTCTTGCAGATACTAAAATGAGATGCTATAGAATGCTTAAAGATGCAAAGACCTGTCTTTGAGTTATATTTTCATTATGCAAAACCTGGCCCAGGAGAGATGGCCATGTACCTCATTAGCTAAAACAGGCAAGCATGTCGGGACTGCAAATTAATTTACCAGAGAAAGTTGCAGTGAAGTCAGATCACTTAGGTTTCTAAGACAGGTCTAAGTCTACTGAACTATTATTGCAACTTCATAAGCTTAGAATCTCAGAAATATTTATCCTTATGGTTTATTATCCACTCCTTCACAGAATACAAACTCCTCCTTAAGCTAAAACTACACGAAGAATTGCAAATGTTCCATGGGAACCAAGATAGGTACAACTCTAAAGTTTCCAAAAGTATAATCAGTACCTACTCTTGACCCACCCCCATCCAATACATACAAATGGAGATAATAAAGTATTCACTCTTTCTCCTTATATTAATTCTTATGTTTATGAAGTAAATGGTTCCAAGGGACCTTATATTATTATTATGTAGCTCATGTCATCCAGCCAATGTGATGTAGTTAAGAGTAGAGCAGCAAAATCCTTTGTTTTATCAATTATGTCATTATCTATCAATTAAAATACAATTTATTTTGGTGCTCTTACTCATTCTCAGTTTATCTCATGCTCTTGCTGCTTATTTTCCAAATGGACTCTGAGTTGAGTGTTGTGTAACAAGTTTCATTGAATTTTCTCATCCAAGTTATGAAGCCCACTGGCATTAGAAGTACAGGGTTCTCTAAAATGCTACAACAATACTAGAGTGGTTTCATTAGAAGCCAAGAGTAAGTCAGAGTATGTGTCCACACTGTAAATAAAGGTAAGTGCACTTATCTGTATTGGACCCTGGAAACATATAACCCTCTTGGGAGATGGATCTGTTCATTAGTAATCATTAAAATTCCTTCAGGAAAATAAGCAATATTCCCCCTCAGATGTTATAAAACAGAACATTTTTAAAGAATCAACAGACTAGTCTTCCATTTATGGATTGTAAATGTCATCCAATTCAGGAAATCAAAAATTCTTCCCTCTTATATGCATATTTACGTATTTTTGCACTTTGGGGATGATAGAACATCAGGTTTGAAGGGTACCAGCGTGAAGTACCAGCATATAGAGAAATCCAGGAGAGCCACGAGAGCACGGAAAGTAAGGGTGATATCAGACGCATTTCATTTCAAGTCTGATGAGCCTGCATTTAGGATTTTCTGGCTGGGCAGATTTGCCAGGGCTTTGGGGAATGGGGGATTTTATTCCTCACTCACACACATGGTGGGACACACACCTGGGGCGCGTTCAAACTCTAGGTACAGTAAGTGGCATATCAATGTATATTTTTAAAATACCTTGGCATTTGACAAAGGCATGAAGGCAACGTATGTGCAGTGAGTCTGGCTTTGAGAAACGTGCACAACCCCGCAAGAAGTGCCCGTGAAAATGAAACATTTCTGAGGATGAGGACAGACAAGGCAAGCGGGAGGGGCGGGGGCTGACAGACAATACAGAGACCCGCAGCACCCCACCGCCAGGGTGCCACATGGACCCCGGCGCGTAACCCCTGCTTACTGTGGGCTCTTGGGGTAGAAGGGCAGGGTCACATGGCTGAGATCCTGGATGTCGAAGGCGGTGGGCTCCGCGGAAATCGCCTGTCGCTTGGTGCGCGGCTCACCCTGCAAGGTGTTAGCGCTCTGCTTCTGCGCCTGCTGGGTGGCCGGTCGGATCACCGAGCGGTACTTGTCCAGCTCGTTCTGCAGCTTCTGGATCAGTTCGTCCTTCTGATCCAACTCCAGCTCCAGCTCGTCGATGAGAGCATCCCGCTGCCTCAGCTCCTCGATCTTCTCCTGGAGCGCATACTGTAAATCCCGTAGGGTGCCCATACTCCTCCGGGCTGCCGGGGTCTCCTTCCTGCCGCTGCTCCGCGTCTTGGGGCTTCCTCCCTTCTCTGATCAACTTTCCCCAAAGTCGCCGCTGCCTCCCGAGAGCAAAAGCTTCCTAGTTGAGACCAAAGCCAACCCTGGCTTCTGAGCATGCCCAGTCCGCCGGCTCCAGCCACCGAGAGTTTCTGTGTGCAGATTCCACTTCTCTGGGCTTACCAAGAGGCTCAGTGTGGAGATGAGCAAGACAGCAGGTCCAACCTGGGATTCAACCTGGAACGCGGTGGGCGTTGTAGCGTGGGGTAAAAAAGCCCCGGAGGCGCGGTGGCCCGGGAGTGGGAGGAGAGGACTTAAATGGGGGCCTCTAGAGGCAGCCGCTGATGATCCCGGGTCACTAGTGCCGGGCGCCAAAGGAAGCCGGCGGCGGCGTGTGTAGGGAGCTTGATAAAGCTTTGGGGCGCGCTAGGGGGTGTGCAGGCGGAGCGAGGCGGGAGCCTCACTTTGCGGGTGGAGAGGTAGGAGGGAGAGGACAGAAGGACCCGGAGCAAACTGGGGAGGCGTCAGAGGGTTCCAGAGCGTACCCGGCTGGTGGATCCTAGACTAGGATCCTGACCACCCTGGAGGGCGGGGTGAACTACGCATTCTACAAGCTCAGAGTTCTCCGAGGTGTTTTGACCCTCAGCCACCCAAAGAAAAGCTCCGGAGTGATTTGACTCTGAGCTCTCCCTCTATCACGCCACCTTTCCCACGGGGAGCTCCTCACACAGGTGGCTAAGGCTTGCAGAGAAACTTGCCTCTTAGGATATGAGAGCGATGCCTGGGAGGGATTCCCCCTCACATCCTCTGGGGAAGAGGGTGGAGGAAAGGTTCTGAACCCTCATTTCCATCCCACAGGCATTGCTACTATGCCTGCTCTTCCTGCTAATTTTCTCCTTTCTTCACCTTCGGAACTCAGATCAATGAACTCTTCTTAGTGCAAAGGCCAAAACGGATTTGGGCCCTAGAAGACTACTCAGCCTCTCCTTTATCCCATCCTCTTGAGACAGTGTCCACAGGGGAGTTCACTGATGGACCCCCCCCCCCCCCCCGGATTCTTCCATTTGCTGGTTTGGGTCGAGAATGGGTAGTGGCATAAAATCATTTTCAAGTTACAAAAAGTACATCCTGAAACTGAATCATATCTTTTAAAATATTGCCGCGGTAACAACCAGGCTGTTAGAAATCTTTCTTTCCACTTGGATGACAAGATAGGAATTTTGACACAACTTTGAAGAAGACAGAAAATAGTAAAAAGGAGGGGTAATTACAGGGTCTACAGGATACTGTACAGTGTACCAGTATATATTCCAGTATATATACCAGTATATATATACTAGTATATATTCGTGAATCTACCTCTCTCCTACTCACACCTCCTTCCCTACCCACTCAATACTTCCTAAAATGATGACAGTTGGATCACATCCGTTCTGTCCAAGGGTTATTCTTCCAACATCATAGGAACACGTTTAGAATTCCCAAAGCATTTGCCTAATATTTGCCTAAGTTCCTAATATTTACCTAAATCTTCATCAACTCAATCCAATTTTATAGCTTCTTAAATAAAAGCTTTTAAACTACTATTCCTGGGCACTCAATACTTTATCATCCTCAATATTCAATCTGTCCATTCTTTAACACTAAAACAAACTAGATAAATTATAAATTTAAAAATGAGTTGTAATGCAGAACTATTTACTAGAATTGAAATTTAGCCAAGATTACTTGCTCAAACTTGCTCACTTTTGCCTTCAAGATGCATTTCTGGATCTGAAGGAAAAAAAAGAGAAAGAAACAAAGAAAAAAACCGCTAGTCACTGGCATATTAACAAGTTTTTGATTTAAAGTATACTTGTTTGTAATTAGAGTTGTAAATGACAAAGGATATACAATCGTAAGCATTCTTCCACAGAGATTATGATCTAATTCTCAGTGTTGATGACATAAGACATTTAATTTGTCTGCTTTCCAACACAAACATTTTGGAAGTGCATTTATTTCAGAATGTAATATATAAAGTGGATAATTCCCGAAACATTTTCATTTGTAATGAATACCTTACAAATACCAGTAAATAATAGTTCTGAATTATTGTTGTCTTAATTAAAAGTGAACTAAGCAGAAGTACTGTGACTTTTTGGAACTGACTATATTTTGAAAGTGCTTCTGTGACAATTTCCTTCTCCCAGGCAAAAGTCCAAATTTTTATCTTATTTTAACCTGTGGGAATTTTTTACTTCCTGGGAAAATGTTTAATACCAAATGACATTTCCTTATAGATCTATAATTAGGATCCATGAGGCCAAGAGTTTATATCTAAAAATATATTAGGAACAATTGATAAGGGATATCATCAATCAATTGCTAAACAAGGCTTTGTTTTCAGAGCTCACTGAGGCTTAAATGAGGTTATTTAATGTCTGTGAGCAGAACAAAGTGGAGAAGATTCATCCTCATTTGTACACATTTTGACCCCAAAGATTAAAAAAAAAATTCAGAGATTTTAATCAAAAGTGAGCTTTTAACACTGAATAATGTAAATACTTTCACTATTTAGAATAATTATACACAACTATAGGATGTATACATGTTGCACTGTCATTTTAAATACAATTTTCATGATATAAAATATGTTCCCTAATGATGTTCTCATTCTTTGTATACAACCAGAGATATAAAAAATGTGCTCTATATATGTAATATGAATTGAAATGCATTCTGCTATCATATATAAATAAATTAGAATTAAAATTTAAAAAATATGTTCCACAATGAATCTAATACTGAGAATCAGAACTGTCATAAAAAATAAAGAAATTAAATGGCTGAAAAGATGCAACACTTACAAATGACTTACACTTTAAAAAGGTGTTCAAGATATAGAATATATTGTTCAAGACATAGAATATATAGAACAATATATCATGTTAGCCTATAATATGAAAAACAATTTCATTTTCCCTTAAAAAAACTATGCAAAATTCAGAATTTGCAGTTTTTCTCTTGCTTTTTTTCTCTTTCTTTCTTTTTTTTTTTATTTTTTGTACTGGGGATCACCTCAGGGGCACTCAACCACTGAGCCACATCCCCAGCCCTATTTTTGTATTTTATTTAGAGACAGGGTCTCACTGAGTTTATTTAGAGACTGCTCTCACTTAGTGCCTTGTCATTGTTGAAGCTGGCTTTGAATTTACAATCCTCTTGATTCAGCCTCCTGAGGCACTGGAATTACAAGGATGTACCACGGCACCTGGCTCTTTCATTCTTAAAAATCAACATTTTTTTCAATCATGATTTTAACTGGTTTTTCAGATTTTAAGGGACCATATTTCTATCAATCAAACATTTGAGTGATTCTAACATTTGTAAATTTAACTGGTTAAAATACAAAACCAAAGGTCAAACACAAATCTACTTTCTTCTCATTAGGAGGTGACTATCACAAATCTAGAGTGGAGTGTAATACATGATTGATTTCCTCCTCCCCTCACTGTCTAGCGATGATGAACTCTTGATGTTTAAAACAATGCCATTTTGAAAAATCTAAGTTCATATTCTGGAATCTCTCAGTTAAATCACAATCTACTTTTAACAATCTCCCTTTGCCATAGCTTTAATAGAAGCAAAGTTCTGCTGACAGCCAGGCCAAACTGTGGCATATTAAAATCCAATATGCTCTTAAGTTTTGCAACCAATCCTCATGATTAAGAATAAATATTGCCATGCCTTTCTAAATGGAATCTCAGGATCATTTCATGAGATATTCAATAAAGTAGTTATTTGAATAAATGAAGTGTGTTAGCATCCTTCACTAACAACATAATTAACCTAAAGAGAACACTGGTAATTTCACTATCCACTTGTCCATTCAACTGAGGCTTCATTTCCTAGAAGAGTCCTAAGTTTGAAACTTTCTCTTGACATTTTATGTATGTGTCTTGAACAGGTAAAATAAAGAAAGAAATAGAAATACAGCTGAACGTTTTAGGTGATGGAAGCCAAACTTTGCAGAAAATTGCTAAAACAAACAAGTACTTCTAAGACTTTAGATGTGAAGGTTACTATTACTGCCACAACATACTGGCTTGGACCAAGTTGCTAATAATAATCAAGACCACGATAAAACTAACAAACTTCTTGGCATTTTTAATGCAAAATAGGCACTGTAAAACCCAACAAGATGGATATTATTATTATTATTATTATTATTATTATTATTATTATTATTAGAGAAAACAAAGATACAGAATCACCTGCTTAATGAATGGCAAAGACTTAATTTGACTCTTGACCATTCAATATAGAACTCAATCTTCTATCCCTCAATGCCTTAGAAGGACTTCTGAGTGTTACTACTGTCTTGGTTCTGGATCCAGAGAGATAAAAGGGTTCTTAATATTAACTAGCTTGACTTTAGAGTTGTGAAAGTAGAAAGAGGAGAAATTTAGAAAATCCTAAAGTGCAAGAACAAGATGTTTTTCAGAGTACCTTTCCCCAAAACAGTCTTCATTCCACCACTATTTTATCTTTGTTGAGGGTAACCAACTTGTACCCATTTTCCTCTTACTGACCTGGTTTTAATACAAAAATTGCTTGGGATTGTCCCAGTTTTAAAACTAAAAACCCTAAGTACTTCTCAGTCCTGAGCAAACTAAGATAGTTGGTCATCCTATTGAATTCAGCATTACTGAGCCTCTTCTTTTTATAAATATTTTCAACTTTTGCTTTCAAATTTAACAATAAAGAGCAATAATGATAATACCCATGATTTTAGGTACATTATGAACTTACCTACATATTTTTATGTGAATATATTTTAGAAAAGCAATTATCCTATTTCAATGTATAATAATATACCACAGAAATTATCTTTGGACTGTAAAGGGGAATGAGTCAGACAGTAGAACTGTAATTACACTTTGATGAATTAGACAAAGATTCAAGGCTCTCTTTTAGTTTATTGTTTTTATAGAAACAAACTTCGGTTGGTTTCCTATGAATTAAGCACAGTGATTTAACCATCCAGTATTCTATTAAATTCTGTAGAAAGAGATGATTCTTATGATTGCTTGGGAGAGGTAGATTTGGTCATAAGGAATATATCTAAATGGATATAAATCAAAATTCTAATGGTTGGCCTCTTTTGAAGTCAGACTACTACACATAGTAAGTTCTGCACAGAAAAGAAAAAAAATCATTAATGATGAAAAACTTACTGCAGAGACTCGGAAAGTAATAGTGCACTGTAAGTAATTGCTAATGGGCTTAGCATTTAATACCGAATTAGTGTCATGCCTAATATTAGTTGAAATGAATTCCTATGTTCTACTGCTTAAAATGATGGTAAGTAATTACTGAACCTTAGCCTAAACTAGTCCTCATGAAAATCTATGCACTGTCTAAAAAAAGTGAATACTTCTTTCTACTCATTTGTAAATAGCCCATTTCCTAGGATCTGAAGGAAGAAAAGGTTTGTTTTTGTTTGGGTACTATGGATGAACCCAGGGGCGCTTAACCACTGAGCCACATCCGCAGCTTTTTTATTTTTTATTCTGAAACAAGTTCCTGGGACCTTGCTAAATTGCTGAGACTTGCCTTGAACTTGCAACCCTCCTGGCTCAGCCTCCTGAGCCACTGGGATTATAGGCATGCATCACTGCACCCTGCACGAAAGTATTCAAAGAAGAAAAATATCAGATTTCCTATTTTTTAATAAATGGTATATTTTTAAATGCATAATATTTAATTTAAAATGCCTTAGTTACAAAATTATTTTACTGCATTTAAGCGCAAAAAAAATACATAAAAGCGTGCAACATCATAACATCTCCCATATATGATTAATAAATTACAATTTGTCATTTCCATTTCAGTGATTCTTCTGTTATATTAAATCCACATGATTTACTAAGTAAGCATTAGTATTTTTCACAAAACATTCAAACACATTTGCAAAAGTAAATTTGCTTTTGAAAACAGATTTAATATGTGAATTATAGGAGAATAGCTCTGGAGTAAATGATTTTTCTTTTTTGTTTTGTTTTTATTTTTAGGTAACACTTAACTTGGCCATTTTCTTCCTTCATGTTTTCTAACCAAAATTTAAAGTTTAAAAAAAAAACTAAACTAAATTATTCTAGTGAACTCCTTTAAAACGGTAAGGGAGAACAGTACTGAAGATACACAACAGACAATAAAATAGAAGTTTGGGCGAATGAAAATTTTCTCAGTAAAACAACTGAATTGGATGAGAGAGAAATTTGATATGAGAATGTCAGCAATTGGGGTGTAGGGGGAATTGCAAGCAAAAAAAAAAAACAGTAGGAAAATATAAAGAGATCATCAATCTCGAAACTTAATGGGCAAGCAACTATCACCTAACTGCAAATTCATTTAATTCTGTGACTGCTCTACAATCATCATGAGCCAGAAATACAGTGATCCACCTTTCTCATGACAGGCAAATGGAACAGTAGGCTGCTAGAAGAAATGGATATCATTCCAGGGTCAGGATATTTTGCTTAATGTTTATGAAAGCCTGATAACAAGGATAGATGTCCCAGGCCAGTGTGCATGAGATGCATAGATAAGCTTTAAAATCATCAGTCAGATAGGAAAGGTAGCAGAATACAACAATTACTAATAGGGCATTATGTAAAATTGTGGATGTGTAACCTACGTGATTCTGCAATCTGCATTTGGGGTAAACATTGGGAGTTCATAACCCACTTCAATCTAATGTATGAAATATGATATGTCAAGAGCTTTGTAATGTTGTGAACAACCAATAAAAAAATAAAATAAAATAAATAAAATAAAATCATCAGTCAGCTTGCCTAATGTACATGTTTAGAGAAGATTCAGTAATTCCTTCCTAGTCTATATTGGATTTCTTTAAATTCTTTTTTTTTCAAAGAATAAGCACTTGATGTGATAGCAATACTTTATTAAATATTGTCAGTTCAGATTGAAATTCAAAAGACAAATGTATTAACACATAAAAGTTTTAAAAAAGTTTTCCAAAACAGCCATATAGATGATATTATATAGTTTCAGTGCTTCATAAAAATAAATATAAAATAGGGACTTTTGTACTTTTTTGGTATAAATGCAGCATAGTCAGTGTCTGTCTTGAATTATTTCATTATGTAAGAATGTTTTCACTCAAAGATCAGAGTTAATTTGGAGACTTATTATGGAAAATTCATCTAAGTTTTCCATAGAATATAACACAGCCAAAATTCTAACCATCTATCTTCCTTAGAAAAGTGTCTTTGTTGACTACCAATTTTAAGCGGAAAAAATAACAAGGGAATCTTCAAAACACTTTATTCATGGAATGTTAAAAGTAATTGCTGCTGTTAGGAACATAGAGAACTCAGTGGGAATCACTTATATTCACTTTCCAGTTTCCACTGCTCAGACCCTCCTTCAGTAGAAAGCAACCAGCATTCTACAGTCAGCCTGAAACCTACTTAATCCAACAGTATTTCCACATTTATGGTATTATTTAATTTAGTTACTTTATATTGCTCTCAGGCATGCTCGCAAAAAAAACACATACATAGACACAGCCAAATACAGAGAATTAAAAGACCAACAGGAATATGTGGCATAATTTGACACCTCACAGTTCGCTATCTCCAGCCAAAAAAAGACAAGAAAAGAAATGGTGTCCTTACTTCTTGATTCATAATGGATATTACAGAATTTTCATTTGGAATGGACTGTGCTGATTATTTAACTCAACATTCTAATTTGAAATCTAAATGACATACCCAAGGCAAAAGCAAGTTTCGAATTAAAGTCTCCTGATTCTTAGCATAGCCTTCTTAAAGTTATATTATTCTTTCACTTGGTCTTTTTGCTATTACTACACATAGAAGCCTAGATCAGATGAAAATCCTACTTCATACACCTTAGTAAATGATAATTAGGACCAATTCAGGCCATTTCAGTTTACTACTGAGAACTACATTAAAAGTCTTGGAAATATTTAAATAGTTCTCTACACCATGTGTAACTATTATTGCTATTATGGAGGTCCACATAGTGATAAAAGATTGGCTCTGTCTTGGTGTGTATCTATGAGCTTACACATGCCCTACCGACATGCATCACCATAGGTATGAAATATGAATCACACCCTCCTGAACAAAAGTAAGGCAGACAAAAGTGGATCCTTCTCCAATCTTTTTGCATTCTAATTCTTTGACAAAGATCTTTGGAGAATTAAGGGAAATCATCGCAGTTTTCTCTTTAGACAAGCTGAAGCCTCCTCCCATTACAGAGTTTTAAAGGTCCTCGAAAGATTAAAAACAAAAGCAAGTTTTCTCTGCCTCATAGAAAATAACAGGTAACACCCTACGCCTTACATAGAACTTTCATGTTTGATTCCCTGAAATCATGTGATTGATCTTACACCATAGACATTTTTAAGGCACAATAACTTTAGAATATGCCAAAATTATATTCATTTAATATTTTCTAAAAGGATTCTCTATACAATTTTACTCCCCCGCAAAAAAAAAAAATAGTAAGACAGTACTGATCTTTCAAAATGCCATTGAAAAAATAGCTTTTCAATTTTTCATTCTATTAATATTTTCTTAGAAGTAATTTTGTGTTTGAGGATTCTAAGTATACAATCATTTAATTAATAGTAAACCTCCAAAGTAAATCATTAACATATTATCTAATTTTTATATCCTGTAATAGAGGATATCTAATTGTGGGAAATGAAATAATTGATGAAGAAAACACAAGTAACCCAGAAAAAGCACATGGTAACAGCTGGTGTGATACTTGTCGGTCAAAGTAAAGCTTTGCCAGCATCCTAATGACTGTAATTCAAAGTCCTCAACTATCAAAGTATATACTTACAGCTCAGTGCTTCCTCTAACTGTGAATCATAGAAGGTACCTCACTAAGGTGATAAGTGAAATGAATAAGGACTCCACATTCAAAAATGTTTTGGAGACACTGAGCTAAATGCTTTCTGTATTCTTCTCAGGATCTTTAATTTTTCAGTCTGAATTATGAATCTCCAAAAATATACAACTTATACATTACTATATATAATCTAAATAAACAATTAATACATACAATTTATTTAAAGTAGACTTCAAGTTTGTTGAACTTGAGCATTCACAATATTTAATTGTTCAAAAGTAAATTGGACAACTTACTAAAAGCTAACAAGCATGTTCCCCATTTGTGAAGTTCCTCACTGGTATCTACATACACAGCAATATCTGGGATAAGAACACCCAGTCCCGGTCTCACCAACAGTGTGGCCAACCACCAGTATCTTTGGCCTCAAAACCACCACTTTGCCCAGCCTGTGACCACAGCCCATGACATGACATTAAACCATGAACGTCGGACTAATTTGGTGCCAAAAAAAGGACTAGCATTGCCAGTGGACCCATAATAACATTTCTTCTCTTTAAAATGAGGATGGGTTACAGGACTTGCTCAGGTTTGGAATATGTTCAAGAAAAAATTACATTGGGATCAAAATCAGGAGAATGACTGATCAAAAATGAACTATACAAGTGTTATACTGACCCTTCAGTTTTTCATACTTTCCAAGTCCCAAACAATTTTGTTTTAACATTTCAGAACTTTTGAATGGTGATCCTCTCTCTGCCTATAAAACTCTTTTCCTAGCCCCTTTCACTATCCTCAAAGCCAAGGTCCCTCACCAATTCTCATCTTTCAGTCTATAACTCAATTATTCCATTTCGCCCCTTAGATACCACTTTCTCAGATAATCCTTCTGAATCATCCCCTTATAATATAAAGATATTTTCCCCTTATAATAGCATATATCATGATTATATGTTATTTGCACACACCTTTGTTAAATAGGTATCTTCCCCTATTTAACGAGGCTATAAACTTAGACTATAAATGGCATGAAAATAGGAATTATATCAATATTGTCCACCAACAGCTAGTGCAAGGAGCCCCTGCCTACGTATGTGTTAATTGTCCTGAGCACGTAAAGATAAGAATAAATAATGCATTCAACAAATATTTGTCAGTATCTACAACACACCTCTCTGAACAAGAAAGAGGGGTAAAAGGATGATTTTTCTGTCTGTTTATGGACGGTGGTGTGTAATATGCAATAAGTCAAATATATCAGAGGCTTAGTTTTAAAATGTCTTTCACATAAAAAACTTATCACTCTTTGAACAACATATTTTTCTGCTTATGAACCATGAGAACCAATTTACTTCCTGTTACCTTGCAATTTTTTCTAGAAAACATTGGTCTTTTTATACCTAAGCACTTTTGCAAATTACAAACCTCTTGTTGCACTTTTAAATCCCCCAAGTCCCAGATTCTTTGTTACTTTTTAGGCTTGTACTGTCTTCAAGATCCTCAGGCACTGTTGATGGCATTAGCCATTCTGCAGTTTCTTTCTTGCTACTTCCCAAGTTCTGGCTCCTCCTTCAAAAGGCTGTCTGTTTTACAAGGAATTGACATTTATTCCTGGTCATTCTTTATAAGCGATCTTTTACAAAATTACTCATGTTATTCGATAACACTTTGAAAGGAGATGCTTCCAATTAGAGTGCTTCATGAATTACTTCAGCGATTATTTACCAATGCCTGTGTCCTAATTGTTCACTTCATTTTCAGCTATCTTATAGTTTCAGACCAAAACAAAATTCAAAGAAAACTCATGTACAAGGAACAAATTTATCTCCCAAAATACTTTTAATTCACTCACTCAGTTTTTAAAATAAATACACTTATCTTCCTTCTCCATTCTTGCACTTTTGTTTATTTTTTCTACAGGAAGTCAAAGTAAGTCCTTCAGATAAAATCATAAGCTTAATACCACAATCAACTGAACGCTAAAGTGCTAACGTTTGGGTATTAGCAAGAATTATAAAGTCACAATATCATGTTAAATAGTTGTTCAATTAAATCAAAAGACAAGAATATATAGTTTGTTAATACAAAAAGAGAGAAATATTTCTCAAGTAGCTACTTTCTTTCTGAAAAAGTAATCTTTGTCAAACTTGGAAAATGTAAGCCTATGGGGAAAAAAAAAAGAACCTTATCTGTGGGATACAGTCAAATTTGAAGACCAGGATTAAAAACTTCACACATGGATGTTCTCTATAAATGAAGCCTTTAAACTACAATTGCATAATGCTGCTTTAGGGTCTAAGTGGAAATCAGAGTTTCTGAATTTCAAGAAACTTCTGGATGCTCAATAACAACTGAATGTTACTAAACATTTGAAGGTAAGAACTCTCTTGGTATTGCATTGTTTATCTCTAGTGCTTCTTAATTGTATTTTCATCTCCTACCAAATGGGAATCTCATGATACAGTTATCAATATACATACTCCTTCTGGAAGCAGGCTTTCCAAAGGGAAAAACATATCTGATTAGAGGTAAATAAGTCCTATAAAAGAAAGATGTCTTGTTGAAATATGTATGCATGTATCTAGATACAAATATGGTGTATATATACCTTTCTATATACAGAAAATGCACTCTGTATACAGCTAAAATTATTATTTTTAGAGTTCTAATTAAGATTTAGATCTGACAATTTTTAAAAGTATAAGATTGAGCAAAGCATTACATGATTATAAAATTTATACGTCTTATTGATGTGACTCATTTTATTTTAAATGCTTTTTCATAAATAAGGTGCAGCTTCAGCTAACTGTACGTTCTTCAAATTTTTCTCTTCGCCAGTAGATACTAATTTCTATGACTAAAATACAGAACTCAAGGTACAATTGCACCCTCTACTGTCCAAATTTTCAATTCCATACTGAGCAAAAATTGCATGTGTTTAACAGGTTCATCAAAAAAATTAAGAGTTAAATTACATTAGTTTCCTTTTGACATTAATTGGCAGATCCTGAAAAAAATAAAATCTAATTGTTAAAATTCCCTTAGTAATACAAACAGAAATTTTCCATTTATATACTATTGTACTTAACTAATTTTTAAAATAATCCTACACAATGAAACATAAAATACATAAAGTATTTGTTAACTTAATGAGAATAAATGGCAATAAGAATCACCTTTTTAACATTAATCTAAACAAGGAAACATCTCAACTTATTTAAAGCAACAATTGGGATATTTTTATAGTAGTATATTTTTGCCCAACTTTTTCCAAGTTAGAAATATTTTAAAAAATCAATCTTCTCTAAACTCTACCTCAACATTTTAGAAAATTAGTTTTTGAGTTCATCCTGTGATTGTCAAAATTCAAAATACCACGAAGAGTCAAAACGAATAGGCTGTTTGTAATTTTTCCTTAAGTTTATCTCTCATTAATTAGAGACTATTGTTTGGAATTCAAAATAAATTATTATTCAAAAGATTGTCTTAGTTTTTTCTTCTAGTGATGAAGGATGAGCTTGTGGCTAATCAATTCTCCCACCAAGCATAATAAGAAAAAAATGAACCCAAAATATTTTTAAGGCACTGGAAAATTCCCAAGCAGCCAGGAATTTAGGGGCTGATTTGCCAATTGCAAAACAAATGCTAAATAACTTAGCATATGTCAGAAGCTGAAAGGCTAAGAAGCTGAGGAAAGCTTCTGGAAGTATCATGGGGCCCAAACACAAATTCACACACAATCAGTTCAAAGTCACGAAGGCAAAAGAAAAGAATTTTTTTTTTTTAGTTGTAAATGGACACAATACCCTTATTGTATTTATTTTTATGTAGTGCTGAGGATCAAACCCAGTTCCTCACAGGTGGTAGGCAAGCACTCTACCACTGAGTCACAACCCAAATCATGAAGGCAAAATTTTAAGTGCTAATAATCCTGCATTCAGTAAGACCCAAACCCTGCTTTATATCTGCTCAACCCATAGCTGGATAAAGGTCATCTACTCCTGGTCTTCCTGCCCATAGGAAGAAAAAAATATGTCCTCCCTGAGGGAAGATCACATCATTTGGCATTTCAAATTATCTGTACAACTTTTCATACACAATGTCAAGGTTCAATCAAAACAGGCTTACCAAGACAACATCCTGTAACGTAAAAACAACAACAACAACAACAACAATGTGGCACAGAAGCAGAGCTCTGTGACAATGGAATAATCAGACTTAAAAACACTTGTGACAAATATGTTCTAAAATATGAGAATTTAGGTAATTTCAATGGAAAAGGGAAATTATGAAGGAAATTGTAAACTAAATTTTAGAACTAGAAAAAAAGCAATAACTGAATTTTAATAACTCTGTAGTACAGTTTAATAGCATAAAAGAGAAATAGTAAATTGGAAGATAGGTTAAAAAGCAATTATATTAAATTGAAACAAATTTTAAAAACAGGGGAAAAGGGATATGAAATGCATAATCATTGATAAAGTTCTAACCTATATATAATTAGAGTCCCAAAGAATTAGGAAAAAGAAGATGGGGCAAATGTAATGTTTGTAGATATAATCACTGTGAATTTTCCAAAATTGAATAAAATTTTTAAGCCACAGATTTCAAGAAACACTATAACCACTAGCACAATAAATAAAATACCCAGACACCAAAGCATATCATGGTAGAGAGAAAAGTCCCAAGAGAAGACCAACGCAAATACCCATCACCTTCAATAAAGCAACAATAATACCATTAGTCAGCTTTTTAATTCAAACAGTGAAAGCCATAGGACAACAGAAAAGTAGCCAGGAACAGTGGATAGAAAATATAACTGCCAACCAAGAATTCTGTACTTGCACAAAACATAATCTTGTACAATGAATCCCAACGTGATCTATAATTTAACATACTAATAAAAACAATAAACAAAAATAAAATGAAAAATAAATAAAATGATCAGAAACTTGAAAAAAATCAGCCGAAGTCTTATACTCAAAAAAAAGTCTTATCCTCAAAAACAAATGTGAATTTGTGGAACAGTGGGAACTCTCATACACTCCTAGTGGGAGTATAAACTGGAGTAATCACTTGGGAAAACCAGAGACAGTATTTACCTAAACTGAAAAAAAAAAATGTAGATCCCTTAATCTAGAAATTCAAATACAAGAGATATATTCAAGAAAAATACACACACATTATCACCAAGTGATATGTGCAAAAATATGTATTGTGGCATTATTTTTAAATGTTCCCAAGTGATAACAACATAAATGTCCATCAACATTGGTATATAAGTACATTTTATATTCATAAATATAGAATATAAAAGACAATAATAATAAGTAAACACTGTTCTACAGAACAGCACCAATAAAACAGTATTCAGCAAAATAAATTGGATATGAGAGAACAATATTACATATACAAACCACATTGATGACAAAGGTGACATTTCCTTTGGTGAAGACAGTGGTGTTAGTGATCAGGAAACAGTTGGAGGAGGGCTCAACCAAGCAATGGTTATCCTCGCGTGTATAAAGATAACTCACTGAAAACATCTACAACTTAGGTGATTTTCTTTACATGTGTCATAATTTATTAAGAGAGCTGAAATCAAAGTCTTATTTATGTTTATTGAAGAAAACTAAAAAAATATACTGAAAATTATTTTAAGTACCTACAAGGTACAAGGGATTGTCTTAGATGATCAAAGTCTCTAAGGCTTAATAATCATCAAATATTTATACCGTATAATCATTAGATTTTGAAAACTAAAACATTAGTTAGGCATAATTCTACCCTCAAAAAGGCAAATACAGAATTATCTGGGTAAATTAGCACGGGCCACGGTGTGTGTGTGTGTATGTATAGGCACGTGTGCAATTATACATTGCAGATTTCAAAAAGAGCTTGGTTTAGGGTATTTTAAATGTTTCAAGAAGAGTATTTATTTGAAGAAAATAAAAGAAAAGATATTATTTCAAGAAAAGTATAATTAGGTATAATTTTCATTTTCTCTTTTTTAAAAAAAAATTTAGTTGTTGATGGACCTTTATTTTATTTATTTATATGTGGTGCTCAAAAATTGAACCCAGTGTCTCACACATGCGAGCAAGCGCTCTACCACTGAGCCACAACCCCAGCCCTATAATTTTCATTTTCAACAAATCAATAAAAAACATTTGGTAGAAATGTGTTTTAAGACCTAGGGTAAAACAGGAAAAGGCTCCATTGACCTCAGCTTAGAAAGATAAATTAGGATTTGAGTAAGTAGAGGACAAAAGAGAAGATGTTTTGAGATGGGGTGGGAAGAGTGGAAAGAAGAGCATACCATGTAGGGAAAGCAGACATGGCACTCGGGATTCATCTGGGTTGAAGTTGAGGGTTCTGGAGAGCAGAGAAGTGAGTGGGTACAATTTGGAAGGCAAATGAGGTTATTGGGACACCAAACTGACTAATGTAGGCTACTCACTCTCAGTAATGGAAAGGCAGCTACAGTTCCGAGCCAAGAGGGGCCATGATCACAATGTATTTTAGGAAAATCAATCCAATGACTTGGCATTAAATGAATGGGAGATTGAAAAGAGTAGGGTCAAGGAGACTGCTGAGGAAGCTACTGCATGCCAGAGATCTAATTAAGTATATGGGATTAGGAATGGAAAAGAGAGGCCAGGTCCAAAGATAACTGCTGAAAACAGAATTCACTCCTCAGTATCAATGTTATTTATTCCCATAATAAACAAGTGTTCTCAAGAAATCATTTTGCAAACTGCTATTTGTGTTTGTGTTGCTGTTTGTGTGAGCTGTAAACAGAGATCAAGCATCTCTGTAATCAGAAAGCCTTCATAGCTGTCGCACCTTCATACCCTCCAGACTTTTAGCAAGAGCAACCCAAACCCCAGCAGTGAGGACTGATGGAGCTTCACATAGCAGCATATCCCCTGGGGTGCTGAATACCTCTTCTGAGACCCTCCTAAATCAGAGAAAATGGAGCCAGTGAAGCGTGTCATTCATGCAGCTCTTGGTAGATGTGTGTATTAAACTCATCCAACCCAGGTTCATCCAGAATACAAGGGGAAATCAAGTGAAGGAAATCAATAATAAAGATTATTATTAAAGTATCTGACATTTCTTAAATGCTTATTCTTACAGTGTTTTATCAGTGTGAAATACCGTGCTAAGTGCTCTTCATAGACGATCTCAACCCTCACAAACTTGTGAAATTAGGATTTGTGTTATTATCTTCATCTAAAGGTGAGAAAACTGGCTCATAGGAAGTAAGTACAAAAGCTGGGCTTCAAACTCAGAAACTCTTGACCCCAGAGCCATGGTATTTATACAGGTCCAAGAATTGTACTGATGATGATGATGATGAAATTAATATCTACTCTGCACACCAAATATGCCCTTCACCCAACTCATGCTTTGACAATATGTTGAACCATTGTCTTGTCAGCTTGTGAAAATCACCTAAGATTTTAATGGCAATCACCATAATGTGGACTTAGCTTCATTCTTAAGTAGCTTTACCTAGAATTTGGGGACCAACACTCTTCAATTAGGATATCTACTTAATGACACGCATCAACTAATTTAGCTAACTATATACAGCACCATCCCCTCTGCCAATATTTATAATTTTGTTAAAATAAGTGCTAAACCTAGAAAAAACTGGGGAAAAAACCCTTTTAAGGGACTTATTTTATATTTTATTCTTCCATCTGCTAGTTTTGTAACACTCCTGGTGCCTTCTGTTACTGAGTTGTAAAAACAGAATAGGAATACATCCCTCAAAAATAGAATTCTCCCTGGACTATTTTTTCCTATAGAAATTAAGTGGAGAAATTAATGTGTGTGTATGTGTGAGAGTTAGTCGAAACAGGACTTAGTTCAAGATGACAAATTTTTTGAGAACTATGACTTATCAAAGTGTATAGCTCAAAAGGGCACCGTAAGAGATTTCCAATTACTAAAAAAAATAACTTTTAAAACAAATTCTGAGTTCGCATATATTCATTTGTTAAAGTGTTTATTCTTAGTTACATCATTTTTACTGTACTTAGCTTTGGAAACTGTAAGCTGGACGCAGCATAAAACAGTGTACACTAGAGAAGCCATTATAAATAACTTCATTTCACCCTGAGTCTGAGAAAAAGCAGTTGCCAACTCACGAACCCACAAACCACCAACGTTTCCAAACTTCAGTTCCACAATGTCTTAATATATTCGAAATTACAAAAAAATGACAAAACTACTGAGCATATCATGCTGTGTGGTCCTCCAATTTTAAAACTTAAACTACACTATCTTTGAATCTAATCTTTTCTGTAAATCACTCATATTTTAAACCAATGGATGCGTCTTTTTTCAGAATAGTTATCTTTTTCTTACTTGTGAAGATTAAAGCCTAATAACTGTGTTACTAAATGATGATACAATCCCTATGTGAACATCTTTGCAATTACCAGGAGGGGATTAACTATCGGAGGCTAAGGACATGTACTTCTGAAGACGGGCATGATCCAAGATACCACAAAAATTCCCAGTGACGGAGACTACTAAAAAGGGTAAGGGCTAGGAATACAGATCCTTCATGGCCCTAATTTGCCAGGAAAATCCAATTGCAAAAAGTTTATCTTACAGTCACATTATATGCCACTAACTTTTGTATGTGGAGAGTATATTCTAGTTTATACCCGTTATTATATGAGCATGGTAATTACTGCTTATAATTATGAATTGGGAGGTAGAATAGGGTAGGAAATGATTGAAATAACTACATTTTAATGATTTTTAAATATCATCTGCTAGTTATTCAAAAAAGTCATTAAAAGCCTGTTGACCTGATTGTCCAGATCTTTTATCTACCCCATACCAGACAAAATGAGAAAAATGGACAATTAAATGATATGTTGATAAATCTCTTCACTAGAAACTTCTAATTGGGACATAGGTGTTATGATTTGCATATGAAATATCCCCCAAAAGCTCATATGTGATAAAATGCAAGAAGGTTCAGAGATAAAATGATTCGTTGAGGAGAGTTGCAATCTAATCAGTGGGTTAATCCACAGACAGGGATTAACTGAGTAACTGAAGGCAGGTAGGGTGTGGCTGGAGAACATAGGTCACTGGCAGAGTGCATCTGGGGTTTTTAATAGTCCCTGGTGCACAGAGTGCTCTCTCTCTCTCTGCTTCCTGGTGGCCAGGTGCTGAGCTGTTTTCCTCCACCACGCCATTCTATTAATGTCAATATAGAAATGATTTCAGATCATTTCTAGCTAGGCACCATGGCAGGTGCTTGTCATACCAGCAGCTCAGGAGATTAAGGCAGCAGGGATCACAGGTTTGAGACCAGCCTCAGCAGCCTAGTGAGGCCCTAACCAACTTAGCAAGATCCTGTCTCAAAATAAAAAATAAAAAGAGCTGGGGATGTAGCTCAATGGTTGAGTGCCCCTGGATTCAATCCCTGGTACACACACACACACACACACACACACACACACACACGAAAGAAAGAAAGAAATGCTTTCTAGCAGTCATGTATTGTCTACCATTTGTGTTGCTATTAATGCTTCACAATAAACACAGCTGTATGTTTATTAAATCAGATCAGTATGGACTACAAAATAGGGGCTAAGAGCAGGTGAAAATAAGACAAATGGATATAGTTGCTTTCAAAAGTTTTTCTGCCTTCAATATGGTATTTGGAGAAACGTTTCTTCTGAAATCCTCTGATTTAAGAAAATGGCAAAAAGAATTTGTGCACATCTGTTTATGTATTCAAGAAAAGAATATTCACACTGGGCATTGGTCCATGGGAAAGCCTCCACTACATAATCCAGCCCACCAAACACACTCTTCATTTATTAATAAGAAAATTCCAGGTTAGATTCTTGCCAAGAGATGTTTTCTTTTCCAAAAATTATCTTTGGCCATATTTTACATTTGAATTACTCCCCTTGGTACAAAAAAGAAATAAAAGAGCTAGCATACAATACCAGCAGTTGGAATTTGAATTCTGGTGAAAGCAATGTAAATCTATTCATTGAAATTTCTTTAAGAAACAATAAAATTTTATAAAATGTACTTATTGCCTTTTATTTTTATTGTATTATAAAATCCATATGTATTTTTCTATAAACCATTTTAAAACATCCTTTGAATAAGCATAATTCAGTAAGTCCTATGTTTTGTTTTTCTTACCAATAATGGTAACTTGTATTTTAAGTATTGGTTTTTATTTATCAAAGCATTTTCACTTCACCGAATTTACTCATATGGGATGATCAGGGTTAACACTTATTTGTGGTTATTATCCTTGACTGAGTTCTCTTAGGCCTTTGGAATGTGCTAATTTGAAAGCTTATACACAGAAATGCAACTTTACAATGTGAAGTAAATGATGTTTGTTCTTCATGTACGATATCAAGGTTCAGTGAATTCTGGGGAATTATAAAGGAAATAGATTTTTAGTTTATTGAGAATAGAAGGTTTTAGACAATGAACTTTAAAGTTCCAAAAAATGAAAAGAGTATTGTTTTAAGTCAAGGCCAGTTATAACTAAACCTAAGTATACATGTTTCCTAACAGATGTATTGGAGTTATATGATCAGGCAGGTCTGACTTTGGGGAGGTAGAAAGAAAAACATTTTGAAAAATGAAAATAAATATGATTGACAAGTAGGAAAGTAGGGAGTAAGAGCCAAATGAACTAATGGGTGAACTAATCGGTGGCAAGTGTGCCAAGAAAACCCAAGGGGGAAAGGATACCCACTTGAATAAATAGTGCTGGGAGAACTAAATATACACATGGAAAATAATTAAACTGGACTCTTGTCTCATACCATATGTAAAAATCATCTCAAAATGGATTAAAGACTTAAATGGAAAGCATGAAACAATAAGAGTCTTAGAAGAAAACATAAAGGAAAATCTTTATGACATTATCCTTGACAATGATTTTCTTAGATATGACATCAAAAGCAAAAACAAACAAGTGGAATTATATCAAACTAAAAAGCTTCTGCACAGCAAAGAAAACAATGAACAAAGTTTAAAAAAAAAACTATGAAATGGGAGAAAATATTTGCAAGCTGTTCATCTGATAAGAGGTCCATATCTGAAATATAAAAGAAACTCCCACAACTCAGTAACAGAAAAAAATGAAAAAAGGTGCAAAGAATTTGAACAGACATTTCTCCAAAGAAGATATACAAACGACTGACAACTGTATCAAAAGATGCTCAATGTTACTAATTATCAAGGAAATCCAAATCAAAACCACAATTGGTTATCACCTCACACCTGTTAGAATGGTTATTTTATTTTTTAAATTAAGTGTTGTCAAGAATGTGAAGAAATGCTTGCCAGTAAATGGATGCTAAGTGAAATAAGCAAATGCTAAGTGAAATAAGCAAATCCCCCAAACCCCAAAGCAGATGTTCTCTCTGATATGCAGGTGCTGACTCATAATGGGGTAGGGGTAGAAGCTCACAGAATTGGACAGGAGGGGTTAAGGGGGAAGGGAGGGGAGATGGGAATGGGAAAGACAGTAGAATGAATTGAACATAACTTTCCTATGTTCATATATGAATATACAACCATTATAACTTCACATCATATACAACAAAAAATGGGAAGTTATACTCCATGTATGTATGTATGATATGTCAAAATATATCCTACTATTGTGTATAATTAAAAAAGAACAATTTTTTAAAAAACAATGTGAAGAAATGGGATCTCTTGCATACCACTGGTGGAAATGCAAATTGGTGCAATCATCATGGAAAACAGGATAAAGTTCCCTCAAAAAACTTAAAAATAAAATTACCATATGATTCAGCAATCCTACTTGTGGGTATATATCTAGAGGAATTGAAATCAGAATCTCAAAGACATAGTTGTGTGTCCATGTTCACTGCACTATTATTAACAATAAAAGACATGAAAGCAACCTAAAAGTCCATGGATGGATAAATGGATAAGGAAAATATGGTCTAGGCATACACACAGAATATTATTTCTCCTTTTAAGAAAAGGAATCATGCCATTTGTAGCAACATGAATAAACTTGGGGAACATTGTGCTGCATGAAATAAGCTAGTGACAGAAGGAAAAATACTTATATGAAGAATCTAAAACAGTCAAACCCATAGAAACTGAGATGAGAACGGTAGTTGCTAGGAGCTGGGAGGAGAGGTTAGTGGGGAGGTTATTGGTGAAAGAGTGCAAAGCTTTCATTGCAAGATGAATAACATCTACTTTACTGCATAGTGTCTATTCTTAAAAGTTAAAATAGTGCCTATACTTAAAAGTTTGCAAATAAATGTAGATCTTATGTTACATATACTTATCACAAATAAAGTAAGTGATGGACTATGTTAATGTTTTCAGGAAAGAACAAGTAACTAAAAACAATTTTACCCTTTGAGATGAAAAACAAAATGTAGGAAAAAAATGAGATCAGTCAGATCATGAGAAGCAACTGGCAGAAGATTCTCCCCTTACTCTAATTTAATGACAGGTAAAGAAGCTGGACTTTTCCATGTACATTTGTAAATTCAAGCGGTGTGCTTGCCTGGGCCCTAATTTTATGAAGCGAACAATATACTATGTGTTAAATCTAGAACATACCTATCACACATATGGGTACTTCTGTATTTTAATGTTCATAAAGCAAGAATCACATTATTACAAAAATAAAATCTTTCTGATATGTAGATGCTAACTCATAACAAGGGAGGGTAGAGAGGGAAAGTATAAAAGTTCATTAAATTAGACAATGGGAAATGAAGGGAAGGGAGAGGGAGGAGAATAGGAAAGACAATCAGACATAACTTTCCTATGCTCATATATGAAACAAGACCAATGTAACTTCACATCATGTACAACCACAAGATTGGGATCCTAATTGGAATGGGTTGCACTTCATAAATGTATAATATGTCAAAATACACCCTCTATCATGTGTATCTAAAAACAAAAAACAAAAAAGAAAGTAGAAAACAGAAAAAATAAAATAAAATCTTCACTGCATGAAAACAAATAACACAAAAATCTATATTGATTATAATCAGTAATGATCTGGAATATTTTTCGTAAGATACTATGAAACGGATCATCAAATGATAAAATGCATAACAGAGATACGGAAATTTTAATTATTAATAACAGTGGCAGCAGCAAAACAGGCATTTACATACCTTTTTATACAGTGGTGCAGAGGTTAAAAGCTAAATCAATCTAGTAGACAATTCTGAACAGTTAGAAACTTAATATTTACATTAAATTAGATAAGAAATGCAGGAGTCAAATGTAAGTCAATGAGCATGATTTCCAGAAGAATAGGGTCATGAAAAAGAGTGGCAGAAGTAGAGAGAGAAATTCCCCATAATCAGAAGCCTGGCTCAAATACTCTGAATTAAAAATTAAGTTTCTTCATTACCCTAAAAAAAAAAATGACTTAGGAGACCACACATTGTTATGCACAGTCAAATGATAGTTATTCATTTATTCACATTCCTAAGCGGGATTTAGGTAGTCACTGAAGATATTCACAAATACATCAAGTCTTTCTCTTTCCACACATCTGGTAAAATTGAATTCCCCAACCTGCTTGAACTCAGACATAGCCGCTCACCTCTATTTGACGGATAAAAATGACTGGCCTGACATGTAATATTTCTGGGCAGAGGCATTAAATTGCCATTGTGGGACACTGCAGCTCTGCCTTCCACTGCCATGTTGGTCAGAGAAACATGAGTCTAGACAGAGCCTCTGTCAGCTCTGGTTCACAAGTAAGTGTTAAAGCTCCACCAAGCCCACATTGGGAAGTTAAGCAGGAAGTAAATCTTTGTGCAGTTTTAAGCTACTGAGATTTTGTTATTGTTACCACACCCAAGCCTAGCATTACTGGCTGATATGCAGGTAAAAGCATTCCAAATTCATAAAAGAAAGAAACACCACATTCCTTCTACTCAGTTTGACTTTATTCTTTCAGTTCAACTATCTCCTGGAAGATATACATATACAATACTAACATAACTTAATTATCACTGTTGGCCACCTGTCTAGTAAAAATTATTATTCTCCTTTCACAAGCAGCAATTTGCAAGGATGACTATTTCTTAACGACTACTCATGCTTTTAGTGTCTTGAACAAAAGGCTAGGAGGGGCTAGGGTTGTGGCTCAGTGGTAGAGAACTTGACCAGCACATGTGAGGTACTGGGTTCGATTCTCAGCACCACATAAAAATAAATAAAATGGAGATATTATATATTTTTTAAAAAGGCTAGGAAATGCCAGCTAAAGGATCTCTTTTCCATAGAGAGATTCCTTTGAAATTTGGTACCATTTGATACCAAAATACAGTGGGGCTGCATCATAAAGTTGAAGCTCAAATCACACAAATCACAATGTATTTAAGACCCTTGAGACATACTAATAAAGAATTAATCAATGAGTGCCAATGGACACTTGGGCCCAGAGATGATAGACAGTGGTGAGAACTGTGGTGAACTGTAAAGTACAAGACCTTTTCTAAAAGATCCAGCAATTTCTCAGCTCCTAGTTGTCATAGAGGACTAAAGTCTGGTGCTACAACATCTCCCCTGCCTTTTTTTTTTTTTTGAAATGATAATGGATAAGGCTTTATGGGAAATTTTGTCAACTTCAGAGTGTTACACATTTTATTTAAAATGTCAAGATCGAACAAAATAAAGCTATAAGTTTATAATAATCCAATACTGCATCCTCCTAGTCATTTTTTCTGGGAAAATGACTCAGATTAATCTACTGATCAAGTCAAATCATTAACATTGTAGAATGTATATGATGTTCCAGAAGATAAGTGAACTAAGTATTTTGTAAAAATTTTCTTATTTTCTCTTTACAAGAACTCTTTGAGTATAGACTAGGAAATTGAGGTTTACAGAGTTTAACTAAATTGCTTGAAGGTCAAGATAAGTGGCAGGGCTGGGTTCTCTTACCCTCGTATTGCATATCCCCTATAGCATCATACTATATAAGGGCACATGCCATTCCATAGCTCTCAAAGCTGCCACCTTCAGACAGAACCAGCTAAAAGACCAAATAGTGACCACCAACAAAGAAACAGCCTACATTCTACAAGACAAAACCATTTATTTCTCTTTCCCTGTTTTCTTTACTTAAATATCATAGTCTGGTATTTTCTAGAAAGAATATTACATTGCTGTCCCACTTCATCAAACCTGTCGGAAAGGAGTACGGACACTTTTGGTTGAGTTCTGAGCACCTGACTCATTGCATAAGCGTCTGCTCTGACCAGACCATCTGACATTTCTGATGAAAGCACATTCTAGTGTGCTCTACTATGAGAACTGCCAACTAGAGACACGAACTGCCCCAGAGTATTAAGAGCATTTAATATTCCCCAAACTTCCTCGCCTTCTACAGAGACCCTGTCATGCCTAATAGCAGTCTGTGCTGTCGGGCAGGGTTGACACATGTGTTCCACTTGTGGGTTTTGACTGACCAAAATCCCACAGGTTGAATGTTGGAACCTTTTTCATTTCTACTGGCTTGACAGCCTCTCACTGTGCAGTGAACCTTGTGGCAGCATCTGCTCAAACCTGTGGTCCTTTTGCAAAAGTGATAGCTCAAGACTGTGCAAACTGAAGATGCACAGCCAGAGTAAAGCTCATTTTTCTTTCCCAGGAAAGATTCAGCTCCAATTCTTTGACAATAACCTGATTTTCATTTTGATACTAACCAGGGCTTTCTTCGGAGTCAAACAAAGATTTATTTGACATCGTTTATCAACAAAATGCCCTAACAGTGTGCCAATATTGCCTTTTCTTTTAGATTCCTCTAAGAATTGATCTTCTTTATCAACTAACTGTAGCACTACAGGAGGAGCTAGGATTTCAGATCTGAAACCTCCATCCTCCAATTCCACTGACAAAAGATGCTCAAAGCAATTCAATCAAATATCTGGAATGTACTTACTTGTTTTGTTAAAATTATTAAACCCACTCCTGGTAAAGATGAAGCATGATCCTGAGGTCTTGGTTCAGCCAAGTTTCCTCTGTAAGGTATTGTTACATACCAACAGATATTTTCACATGCTCTTTCATTTAACAAACTTGTTGGCTCTGGTGGTTGCATTTCTGAGGCTGGATACAGATCCTGGCACTTCCAATAACTGTCAGGAAACCTTAGTGTCAGCCTCTCATACATTACTTAGTCAAAGAGTCATTTCTGGGCTTATGTGGCCATATGGTGTTTTACAACATTTCAACTTTAGAATTATTCATTGAGCCTTAAATGTAAAAGGAATTAAACTGTAAATTTGTTGGTGATCTAAAGTTATGTATTTAGCTTATAAATACATTGGTCCAGGAGGGAATGATTATGTTGCTTATGGCATGTTGGTTTAATGAAAATTATAAATCCTTTATAACTATAAATTATAAAGACTATAATAATGTGGAAGAGATTTTATTATACAACATTAAATTTAAAAAGAAAAAACGCCAAGTTTTATAGTGATTATGGGCACAACTGTATGTATGTATATAGACAAGGAAAGGAAAAAAATCATGAAAACTTAAAACAGATCCTTTATGGTGGTAGATATAAAACCTTAAAATATCTCATCTAGAGTAATTCTAAAATAAGAGTTGCTTGGAATATATGCATATTTTTAAATAAAAGATAGCATTCAATCGAAGTATTCAGATTCAGATTTCTAATAGTGTTTAAGCATGATCTAGTAGGACTTTTTTGGTCACTGCTGTGAATTTTATTATTTATTTCACCAAGCAATAAAAAAGTAAAAGCAAATATATTAAAAGTGTTTCCAGAGACAAGTTTCTTTCTTCCAAGAATAAAAATGTCTACTTTTTAAACAACATACTTCCCTTACCACAGGAAAAGCTACTAAATAAATGGGCTAAAATATTGTAGTATAGCCTAATAATTTCAAGTGTTTTGGAAGCAAGTTAGCTAAATCCATCCCCAGACATTTGTTTTCCAGGAATCTTTTAAAGGAAAATGTCATAATAATCAGGCTCTCAGAGTCAACCCCATTTTTAAAAATCTTTCCTTGAAATTAAACAAGTTAGGTATTTTTTCCAGGACTATCATTTTTGAAGAGAGTAGGATGCTTAGAAATAGCCATAGGAATAGAGCTCCTGCCCCACTTCCCACCCAGCCCAATCCTTAAAATCCAACAGCTGGACCTCTGTCAGTCAAGAACCCACAGCCTTCCTGGCCTAAGAAGAGGAGCCTGAAAGCTACCTGGTGCACAGAATAAAGTCCTTCTGTTCTAGGTCTCCTCCAGTCCCACATCCATTAAAAATTTTTTTTCTCTCTGTCACCTGCCTGATTGATAAAAGTTTAAGATTAGGTTTTATAGGTAGGAGTTTGCTGTTTCTTTTCTAAAGGAATAGCCTTCAGAAGAGAGAAGGATGCTAGGAGTGTATGAGTTATTCATTACCTCACTGTCCCCTCTCTTCTCTGTCCACCTTGATGTTTAATCAAAGGACTTATCACAATTTTGGTATCTCACTGTGATAGTTAATTTGAATTGTCAACTTGATTGGATCAAGAGATACCAATGATTAAGAGGCGTCTGGGGGTGTCCATGAGGGTATGTCTAGGAATGATTGGCATGTGGAACAGAGAACTGAAGTGGAGACCCTCCTTAAGCATGGGCAGCACCGTCCAGTAGGATGGTGGTTTGGATGGAATAAAAGTTGGAATAACAAGGAAGCAGCAGCAGACACAAGCTTGATTCTTCTTGAATAGGTTCTTGATTGGTGCTGCCATTTCCTGAGGATGTAGGACTCTCACTTCTTCACTCTTCAAAAGTGAACTCTGCCAGTGATTCTTCAGGAGTTTCCAGAAGTCTTTGGTCTCAGACTAGGATAGCACTGTTGATCCCTCTTGTTCTGGGGCTTTGGCCTCTTGGACTATGCAGCTACTGGTGATTCCAGCTCTCCAGCCTACAGATGGTCATTGGGGACTATCCAGCTTCTGGTCACATAAGCCCATCTAATAAATCCCCTTTTTTTTAATCATACTTCCTGTTGATTCTGTTCCTCTAGAGAACAGTAATACTCTCCCATATCCAAAGAATGTACTTGGATGAATGAATCCATAACTCTTCTGTGACAACAAAGTCTTCAGTTATCCACATGGCTTCTCACAATCCAGTTTAGGCTCATTTAACCCATACAAAGTCGAACAAGGATAAGGTCCTAGATATGTACTGAGGGACCCAGACACATAGCAAATCTGAAAGATTCAAAACTCCTACTGGAAGAAAGGAGTAAAACATGAAAGTGAATGAATTGATCTTACCATTTGGGAGAATGGAGAATAAAAGTCTGTCTCCTCCACCACTTCAACTTCACTTTGGGCAAGGTATTTAATGTCTACATATCTCATCATCTGTAAAATGAAGGTAGTGTTTTCTCCCTAAGGTTGTTACAAGGATAAAGTGAGTTAAAATATGTGAAGGGCTTAGAAAAACATTTGATTTTAATTGAAGTTTTTCTGGTATTACTTGGCACTGTAAGTTATTGACCAACCTATGTCAGGAGCTTTGGATATTGGCATAGCAAAGAAAACAGATACTGACCTATTTCTGTGGAGTTTACAGTATGAACAGTCAGATCTGTGGTTAGTGGTGGAGATGTTTACAGAAAGAAATACACAAAGGTCTATGGATCCTGCCCTCATGCTCTAATGGGAAAACAGGCAAATACTACTGGAAATTGCCATTATATTATAATTACTACCATAGGATGAATTGTGCTACCAAAGCAAAAAAGAGTGACCAGTAGCCTACTTCAGGGAAGCAGAAGGAGTACAGTCAGGGAAATTTTCCATAGGTGGTAGGTTGACAATGTACAAGCTGAGACCTGAAAAATAAGCATAAATGTGTATATGTGTGTGGTTTCAGGAGTGCTTGACTGAAATAAATTTACCACAACTACCTTATAAGATAGTCTGTGGTGGTAAAACCTTCATATTCCTCACTCCAGAGGACCAGCTCTGGGGCTCCAGCTAACATACCCCAGCGGAGTCCCTTTTTGGGACTTGCCCTCAGTTGAAGGCAGCATCTTCGCCTAAAGTCACCTGGCTTTCTTTGGGCAGCTCACATCCTGATCCCCTTCTTATCTTCGTCGTTTCTAGCTGCTACAAAAAATAGACCATAAACTGGGTGGTTCATAAACAACAGCATTTATTTCTTACAAGTCTGGGTACTGGAAAGTTCAGAATCAGAATGTGGGCAGATTCAGTACCTGGTAAAGGCTCATTCCTGGTCCATAAATGGCCATCTTCTGGTTTTATCCTTGTGTGGCAGTAGAGGCCAGGGAGCACACTCTGGTCTTTTATAAGGGCATTAATCCCATTTATAAGACTTCTCCTTCATGATCCCATTTCCCAAAGATTCCCACCTACAAATACCATCACAATGGGAGTGAGGATATCACAGAATTTTGGAGAGACACAAACATTCAGTCCACAGCATGCCTATTCAGGCACTCTGAAATGTTCCCCCAGGGCTAGTGTCTCCTGTAGGGCTGGATGTAGGCTTTTTTTTTTTTTTTTTTTTGTGACTGCAAGATAGGGTGGCACCTTGCTTTCTCAGAGCCTACTTTCTTCTCTCCTTTACAGGGACTGTCCTGAGAGGATTCCACAGTCAAGTTCTTTCATGCAGATCTGGGACAACACACCCTTTTGATGGATGAGAAAAACAAGTTCTAAAAGAAACTCAGTTTAGCAAAAGCCCAAAATCTTAAGGTAGAAAGACCTAAAGATATACCTTGTTTTCAAGTATATAATAAATCATAATAAGAAATTAGGGCATTACCCCAGGGTAGTAGAAAGCATTGGAAATGTAAGTAGGGAGTAAGATGATCAGTTAGGGCTTCAGCATAGCAAACTAGGACACTGTGAGTCTAATTTAATTGGGTGAAAGTATTTTCTTACAATGTTTTTAAATTATCTAACCCATTGCTATTTATTATTCTTTATGGGTCAGAGCCTAGGAGGATTGTGAGAGTTGTGAGTAAGAGGAAAGAGAAGAACACTTTAGGAACTGAGAGGGTCAGGTGAAGGGCTACTGGCAAAATGACCAAGGTTGAATGCCATGTGCAGAATGGAGAAAATCACTGCCTACTGCACTGTGCTGGCTCCAAGGACATGGTTTAGAGATAGGGGATCTGATTCAGAGCAGGGGTTACCTTCTCTCTTCCCTTTTAATGGTACTCAAAGACAGGTGCCTTGACTCTAAGTGAGCTAGAGTCTTGGAAATTCTTGGACATTAAGGCTTCACTTACTATCTTGAAAGGAGATTATATATACTCAAGGCAGTCAATGTAAAAAATATTAACTTATTAAAAGCAAATCAAGATGGGTGGCAACTATCCTGGTAACCATGCATTTTACCAAATGATTTTTTTCATTCCTCCCAGAGAAAGGCAGAGTGTGCTCTCTCATCCCTGGTTTTGGATTCAGCCATTTGACTTACTTTACCCAATGGAATGTGAGTAAAGGCCATATAATTAGGAGTTAAAAATAAGCATGCACATTGGAGCTTGCACTCTATTTCTGTCATTACATAAGAAAACATGCATAAGCTGCTACTCCCAGGAGGAAGATGAAAGACAGATCAAGTGGAACTGCTCCAAGGAGCACATAGACTTTCAGGGCAAATCTGAATCTCTTTTCTGCCAATACTTTCATCCAAGTTCAGCTGGATCAGAATCAACTCATTCACACACAAAAGAGTCACAACAAATGATTGTTTAGTAAGCCATATAGTACAGTGGCATTTTAATTTTCAGCAAGAACTAGCCAAGCAGCAACATCTATGATGAATAATACATACAAATATTCACACCACATTTTTTTTTTACCTGTGTCCAATGTTTTTTATCTCCCAATTCCTCCAGGACAGCTCAGCATCCACAGGAGCCATGGTCCATCAAATCACTCTGCCCACTCTGCCCACTCTGCCCACTCTTTGCTAAGCAGCATCTGCTCTTTCCAGCAAAGGGTATGGACACAGGTGATGATTTGGTAGGTGCTCAGCTGCCATCCTCCCACAACTGCCAATGAGGAGAAGTCTCCAAACTATAACACTGTGCTCAGTGTCAAGAAGACTTGAGAAAGTATAGTGTGTCCTGTTTAAGGTCATGTACATTGAATAGAAAATAGCCAATAACCACTAGGAACATAAGAAATAGAACAACCAGAAACTTCTATGTTTTTACAAAGAGCGAACCACCCTGCCCCCCGAAAAAAAAATCTAGGGTTTTGATCTGGTTGTATTTGGAAATTTAATTTTTCTCAGCCGAACAGTACTGTAACTCTTTTTTTTTGGCGGGGGACGGGGGGAACTAATCAAGGAATATAGCTAGATAGAAGAAAAATCATAGGGAAAATTTAGGGATGAAAAGCACTAAGGTAATTTATATTTTAAATTGTTAATAAGCACCAAAATGACAAGAGTGTTTTATCTCTTTGGTGAGCTTTAGGAGTAATTTTATTTTTTTCTTTTTTTCTAATTTAGAAAAAATGAAATAAATATGAAATCGGTATAATACTACAAGCTTGTAGTATTATACCGATTTCATATGCTACAAGCTACACACATTTTGTAGCCATCTCTTAGAGCTGACCACAAATATTAAATTAAAGGAAAATATTCAAAGTTCCAGCCTCAGAAAGATTCTAATATAATAGGTTTTGACCTTCAAGGAGGTGCTCTACATATTTCAAAATATGATTCAAGTTAATAGCACTCTTCCTTGAAAAAAATATTTGTATACATAACATTTCATGTCTGCAGCTGGGAGAAATTTAACTTTTTTAAAGCTAGAGACAGAATGCCTCTCAAGAAAATCAAATCTTTTCTTAAGCAACAAGCCTCAAGACAGAAGAGAACTCAGAATAAAAGGAAAAGAGTGAAACAAAATTTATCTGTAAGATAAAAAAAGAAGATTTCTTATCTGGTAGTTGAGTAGGAGTGGGAAGGGAAGAGGTGAAAACAGAAAGAGGTGAGTATACCCCTGGGGGAAGGGACTCCAGGAGGAAGGATGGCCAAAAAATTACAATGATCTAGATAACAAGAGGTTTTTTAAAATAGAAATATGGAGTATTGGATTTTAAATTGCCTAAACTCTCTTTTGTTTTTGTAGGTACCAGGGATTGAATTCAGGGGGACTCAACCACTGAGCCACATCTCCAGCCCTATTTTGTGCTTTATTTAGAGACAGGGTCTCACTGAGTTGCTTAGCACTGCACTTCTGCTGAGCCTGGCTTTGAACTCTAGATCCTCCTGCCTCAGCTTCCAGAGCCTTGATCAAAATTATGCTAGTCACACTGTTTGCGTCAGTGGTACTATGGATAATTTTTAAATGTGAATAAAGAATTTTTAAAAAAATCTGAATAATAGCCATTATTACCTGATGTAAGGTGGAAATGGAGCAAAAAGTAAAGAGGATCTCTAATGAAACCAGAGCCAGAAGTGATAAAGACAATTATGTTTCCCCAAAATCTACTGAGATACTGTAAGAACACTAGGTTTGGGAGCTTCAGGAAAAGGTTCCAGAAACACTAGAGGATGAGACATCCTCAGTAGGTCAGGTGTGGAGATGCCCAGAATATTGACATCTGGATCATAAAAAATTTCAGTTTGTTCATGTGTTACCTATCTAAGGGCCCAAGGTAGGAACTGCCAACCTAATGCAATTCATTTATTGTGTATCCAGAAAATATTTTTTTTATCTCTAACCTATATGCTTTACTAGAATGAACACAAAAGATGAGTCCTCTAAGCCCAAGTTTCAGACCGAAAACTCATTATTTTTGCCTTAAAATAAAAGAAACTATAACTTCCGAAGAAAAAGATTATATGATGCTGGGGCACCAAATATAAATCCAGCATCATTATGAGTGTTTTATGTGTTCCCTATAGCTTCTACAATTGTATAGGGTGCCAGGATGCTTTCTAAAAGATCATAAAAGTTTACAAAATTTGGGTCAGTGCTTATAACAATTTTTGATATAATCATAACACTTAAGGTGATTTTTGGAATTATCTTATACTGAGGATGTACCTAAAGTACTCTGCTAAAGTATGAAGAAAACAGTTTTTTGTCTGTCTGAAATGTTTTCTTCATACTTTAGCAGAGTACTTTAGGTGCATCCTCAGTATAAGATAATTCCAAAAATCACCTTAAGTGTTATGATGAATGAAAAAAAAGTATGAATGAAAAGCACTAAGATCATATTTAATATATGGAAAGATTTACTTGATTTGACACTACTGATATAAACCCTTATGTTAAAATCATTGATGTCTCCTAGATAAAAACAAAACCATTAATGTTCTTCATTCCTATTTATGAAAAAGGATGCTCTAAATACATGTAGGTGGACAGGAAACTGCTGATAAGGCCTATGCAGAGCACCTGAACACTCCTTCCACACTGCACAGGGTGGTAATGACTATAAGCAAATTGTGATTAGGAAATTAAGAGAATTTGAGAATCAAAAGAGTATAAAATAGTGTACCTGAAATTACATCTCCAAATTTAGCACAATGTATAGAGTAAGAATCCCAATGAAGAGGAAAATATGTCTTTGTTAAAGACTATATGCAGAAACAGATCTGGACATTTCCATATTGACAGCTGGCAACTTGCTGGGGGAAAACAAACAAAACCCACTCATTTTTGGCTTAAAATTTAGAATGGAAGAAATAAAACTACTAAATTGAAAAAGAATAAAATAAAATCAAAATTTTGTAATTCCTTTTATGTTCATACATCTCCGATTAAAGTAAGTTAAATATTAAAAAGCTCTCCCACCAAACTTTAAAATATGAGTCCATTTAACTAATTACTTTGTACACTTTATGAAAGCAATAAAATTTTATGGTCTAAAAATACTTTTAACTTTTTCTAAATTTCCTGCAAGTATTCATAGAAGATCTGTGTTACTATTAGGTTTTCAAATGACTTTCTTCCTTTTTTTAAAAAAAAATATTATTTTAGTTGTTAACAGTCTTTTTATTTTATTAATTTATTTATATGTAGTGCTGAGAATCGAACCCAGTGCCTCATACATGCTAGGCAAATGCTCTACCATTGAGTCACAACCCCAGTCCCTCAAATGGTTATATTTCTACATCTTAGGGTTTTTCTAAACTAATCTATAAGTCAGAATGATCCAAAACATACCTAAGCAAACACAGAAATAGCCTCACTGTTAAACAGAATTTAGAATTTGTTTATATTAGCTATAAGACATTTCCTCATTTGTCAGAAAATTTCTTCTACTATTTGGAACTGAGGAAAGATACTCAAGCATCACACAGTCTATGGTTGAACTCGGGGCCTTCCTACATAATTCCTACTTCTCCTACTTTTTAAGGAGACTGAAAGTAAGAATGTAGGAAAGTCGTGAACATACAGCAGGCACTCCGTAAATATCCGCTCCTTCTCTTCCTTACTGTTCTGTGCCAGATCTAGAGTTGGAATTGTTGTAAACATGTCACAGGATTGGAATAGGATTGTTTGAGTATAATTCAGGGAGCCTCGGATAAGAGCACACATACCCCATTTGCTTAATCCCCACATAAATAAATGCAGGTTCTGTTTCCTTTCCCGTTGCTTTCAAGAATTTTATTCTAAAGGTCAGTAAGAAGAAATGAAGCTCTTGATGGAAAACATGAAGGGAAAAAAGAGTCCAGAGAAACTGCTCACTTGCCTTCCCAGATTCTTCTTTCCTGTCCCTCACATCCACGCCCCACACGGCTCTTCCATCTGCCCTGCCATATCCTTCCTCCAGACTCGGTCCCAGTCAAATGTAGCCACAAATAAAAAACCTTCATATGAACTTTTGGGATGAATTTTTTTTAGCACTATCTTAGAGTAATACCATAATCATTAAGCAAATGTTAAATGGAGCACCTTTAAGAGCCAGGTGGTGTTGTATAAACAAAGACTACGATGGTAGAAACACATAGAACCTGTTTCCATGGACTATGTAGCCATGCAAGCTAAAAAGAAAACCAGATAAACAGGAGGCTCTGCAGGCATAATAGGAACCGAGGTAAGCAAAGGACATAGTACTATGGGCGCACCTTGGCAGAGGTAAGGAGACAGCCAAGAGTATGTCAACACTTAACAACAGTGACTCTGATGGAATACACTCTAAATGTTCAGAAATAAACATAAAGTATCTTGTAAGGTTGACACCACAAACTCTTGAGATCAGAAGTGTTTCAGATTTCATTTGGATTTTGGAACATTTACATAGAGTATCCCTAACCTGCACTTAAGCCAGAAATCCAAAATTCAAAATGTCCCAAATCCAAACTTTTAAGCACCATGTCTGCACTTCAAAAGGTCCACATTTGGAACATTTAGATTTCAATTTTTCAAATAAGGATATGTATCACATTATGTCAATATGATGCTTCAGAAAAATAAGTAATTACATGGATAAATAGGAATTATGTATGTTATTTTATGAAAAAGAATTCTATCCAAAACTATTTGTAGTACAATTTATTGTTTTGCTAAAAATAAATATGTTTATGCATGAAAACAGTAGAAAGATATAGAACAAAATATTAATAATTATTTCTGGGTAGCAGGGATTAGTGACTTCATTTTTTAAAACTTGTCTATAGTTTCTAAACGACCCACAAGTAATTCTGCAATTCAGTAAATATACAGCTTTAATTAAAATATTTTATAAAATTTGTCTGAGCAACTTCCATTTATACTGTGCTTGCTAAGTATAAAGGACTGTGTTAGGGGTAAAGCTATGGAGCCAAGTAAGGAATGTTCCATGTCCTTGAAGAAGTCATAGCACCATGACACCCCCATGCAGGCAATGCCCGTGAATAAGGCATGGCCCAGGAACTGCGTTAATAAAGCCTGATTACTGACCCAGAACTGATTGTTCCCACCTCTGCTTCAGGGATAACAGGACACCCACTGCTGCCTTTGTCTTTTGTGACTAACACATTACGAAGCAACAAAATATTGAGATTATTTGACTGTCTTCTGCTCTAGGGTCTATAATTATCAAGGAAGAAAACTTAATATTGTTAATCACAATGTAATAATTTTATCAAGCACCTATTGCACATAATCATTGAACAAACCTATGAGTTAAGTCACATTAACATTCCTATTACTGATGTGAAACTGAGGCCTAAAGAGCAGAGGGGTAAGGTGATACTACTGCTCACAGATGAGGAAGCTGAAATTCAGGACCAGGTATCTAAAGCCAGAGCCCAGACTCTCAACCATTCATACTTTGCTGTTTTCCTTTTATGGCATTTACCACCATCTCTGTTTTATTCCCACCACATACCTATATTCAGAATTGCATAAGAACAAACCATCACATAGAGCTTATATTAGAAAGAGATTGGGGAAAATGTGTCTAGGGCAGGGTTGGTATTCTCAGCACCAACACAGGCCTGGGATACAAGACGGCTCAATAAATAATTTGCTAAATGGATGACCCAGAGAGCAGGTTCATTTTTGAAGCCCCACATTTCCAATAGGAGCTTATTTTTAAAAAATATTTCCTCTTTCTTCTAAAACACAAGTAGAAGGAGGGGAAAGGTCTGATTAACTGGGTTAGTGCAAACCTATAATCCCAGCAGCTCTGGAGGCTGAGACAAGAGGATAGCCAATTCAAAGCCAGCCTCAGAAAAAGCAAGGTGCTAAGCAACTCAGTGAGACCCTGTTTCTAAATAAAAAATACAAAATAGGGTTGGGGATGTGGCTCAGTAGTCAAGTGAGGATTTTAATCTATATTTTCATGAATTTTATAATAATATTAAAAGAATGCAATGTAAATTTTTCTCAATTTGATTATTTAGGGCAAAAAATTGTGAACTCGAAACACAAATTCCTTTATTTAGCTTATACAGCATTTAAACTTCCTGAGTTTACCTAGATTTTATTGGAATATTATTACAATGAATCAATCTTATGAATTGTGGACAAAACTAAATTGACAACTCTACAATGAATATTTTTATTAAAAAAAGATTTGTGAGTGATTGTATGTTTCTGGAGACAGCAGAGTTGCCAGCACAGGTCACAACGTATATGATAATTTTCTGTCTCATATTTAGATTAACATAAATCACCAACAACTACTTATTATTCATTGCCTGTGGAATAAAGATGTCTGCTCACTTTCATTAGCCCCTGTCCTGATGCACTGTCCAACCCAACCATTGCTCAGAAACCAAGGGAGAAATCACATTTTCAAATTCAGGTGAAAAAGTAATTAAAGTACAGGGGACTATGTCATGAGTCTTAAACCCTAAGTCCGTGAAGAATGCTTGCCACATAATAAAAATATGTAAAGTCAATTAACACTTTTAATTTCCCAACGTGATTTCTTATATATTTCACTTATTAATAACTATGTTTCTCTTCATCTATTTGAATTGCCATCATTGTCTAGAAGCACCTCATTTCCTCCCACATAAAGCAATGCTGTGCCCTACAAAATATTCAAAGCGAGTTAAAGAGTTAGAGTTAACCTTTAAAAGATAAATCTTAAAGGGGACAATAAGAATAGTGGGAGATATAAAAACAAACAAACTTGAAATAAGAGAAAACATTAAAGGGTATAATAGGATGGAATGCTCAAATATCATGAAATAGGGTAACTGCTTTCTTCCTTCCTCCATATACTCAATTAGATTAGTGTGTAAAAAAAAAAAAAAAGCCTTTACTTTGCAAACATAGCTCTCTCTGTATGACAGATATTTTCCACAGCTATTTTCATTACTGATGTTTAGGAACCATACCTGTGTGAGAGATGTGGTTTAAGCAATTTTCACTCTGAAATGTGTCTAGAGGGCTGATGATGAATGCAGCCCACATTTGTTCAATGCCTCCCATGTGCACGGCAGTGTCTGAATTAGCCAACTTAACTGCCTTCATCCTGATATGGAGGGATGGGACTCATTTTTCTCATTTCACACAAGGAAAAAGCAAAAGACTTCAAATTCTGGTTCCATCACTTAGGACTTCTAGCTGTGACACTCAGAAATTATCTTTCCTCTTTAAGCCCTGGTTTCCTTAGAAAGAGAGGCAAGGATGATGACTGGCGCCCAGTTTGCTGTGGTTGTTATTGTTCTTATTAGCAACAAGTGGTGCCTGTATCATAAATGGAAATGTCACTTTTCATGAGGTGTCACTTCTTGAGGAGATGATGGAGTGAGCGTCAGACAACTGAATCAAGAGCAACACATCCAAATGGTGCAGTTCTATGATTAGCTGTACCAGGGAGGCCAAGACTCAACAACAGAGCAGCAGTCTACAGAAATGAGAATAAAAGCTTTGACCTTGATGGGCACCTAAGACAGGGAACATAGAAAGGCATGAAATTTAAGGGACAGGAGGAGGAAAGTTAAAAAATTAGAAAGTATAATGGAAATAATAAAACTGGGGATGAACACACACACACACACACACACACACAACCTGTGCATGTGTATTACATTGAACATATGCATTTTTTTCTCCAATGTCTTTGAAAATAAAATATATTAAATTAAAAGTAAAGAAATTTCTTATAAAAAATCAACAAGGGCAAAGAAGATGAAAGAAGAAATAATAGTAGGTATTTTTCAGCAAAGCATTAGGAGTAAAAACTGGAGGAGAAACGGGTGAGGAGGTCAATAGGGAACACCTGCAGAGAGGTGGTACCCATGAGCAGCCAGTTAAAGAACATCAGACAGGCCAGAACTAAAGACAACAGGTACACCAGGCCCCTCTGCCCTATGGTCTCTACCCAGCTCCAGGAAGACCAGCAGCTGCGTCAGGAGACTGGAATGTTCTTCTTAGCACACACTGAACAGCTGAATAATTTCCCAGCATAAACTGCTGTTCCCTCACTCAACTTTAGGGTAGGCCACCAATGTTAACATTTTTCACTTATAAGAATCCTGCCAGCTTTGAAATAAATTTACTTCATATAAATAATATTCTACATTGCTTTCTAAATCATTTATCACAATAGTTCTCAACATTTCTTTTGGCACTTTCCTTCAACTGGACAATGCACCTAAAATCTTAGGCTAATTAATTTCCTAGTTCAAGGTCTAAGAGTACACATTTTCCTGCTTACTGGTAATTTTATATTCATGTGATGAGATGTATGTAGTATAACTTGTCTGTGGTAATATCCTGCGTTAACAAGAAAAGAACATGGAACAGCATCAGATAGACGTCCATTTTGACCTCTGACTTTGCCTCACACTGGTCCTGTGATCTTGAACAAGTCACCTCACCTCTTAGAGCCTTAGTTCTACCTATAAAATTGGGTCACAGTATCTACTTTGCAGGATCGATATGATAAAATGACAAACTATGTGTAAATAGGAAAGAGCGGTATACTTGATGCACCCAAACCACTTAAATACAAATAATATTAGTTTCCTTCTTACCCATTCTTTCTCATCTACCTCCTGCCCCCAGCTCCAATTCTAATGCCTAAATAATAAATGATATCTACTTAGAGGCTCTTGGTTTATGAACATTCTTAAGCACTTGTTGAAAATCTGCTATTTTTCTGCTAGAATCTTTGGTCTATGGTCAACATCCATGAAAAGGAGTGTGTCCTCAAGAAACCTCCAATTTAGTTAAGGAAATCACCCTGCTGAAAATTTAAGAGTCATACAGATATTTTGCCAACAGAATAAATATGTCTCTATATAAGAAAACTCTAGGGAGTCAATTCTAATAAACTTTTATTCCAATCTCCCAGTTAGAAATTTGTTAGATGTCTTTCTAAATTCTGAAGGGAAAATTTAGAAGTCTCATCAATGAATATTTCTGAAAATGTGGATAGAGTCAAGACTGATCTTTTCTAGATGATGTAGAAAGGCACTGTAGGAACTAGAGTCCTTTCCCATCAGGATCCCTAATTGGTAAACACATTAAAAATCAGTGGATCTGGCTGAGGATGCGGCTCAAGCGGTAGCGCGCTCGCCTGGCGTGCGTGCGGCCCGGGTTCGATCCTCAGCACCACATACAAAGATGTTGTGTCCGCCAAGAACTAAAAAATAAATATTAAAATTCTCTCTCTCTCTCTCTCTCTCTCTCTCTCTCTCTCTCTCTCTCTCTCTCTCCCACTCTCAGTCTTTAAAAAAAAAGAATATTAAAAATAATAATAATAATAAATAAATAAATAAAAATCAGTGGATCAAGTGGGACCTTCCGAAACCTAAAACATGCAGGATTCTTTCTGGGATCACAGAGAATGTGTTGCATCAGGAAGTACTTTGTACCATAAAGAATTCAAGTAAATTTTAAAGACTGAGTCATCATTTCGAAAGAAAAAAAATCTGATCCTGTGAATCAATTTCTTCACTGATTTAATAATGTTATGATTCATGCAATCCATCGCAGTAGCAGGTAAGTAATTACAAGTGACAATAGTCCACATGTTTATATCATAATGCTTTTAAATAAATTACAAAGTGTATTATTTTTTGAAACGCAATACCCATTGAGAGATGTAATTTGTGGATAAATTACCCCCAAGGTTTTCTATACAAAAACAATGAATACTATCATTTGTGTTCACATTACGCCAAAGACAGTGTTCAATTTATGATGTATCCAAAAATGAATTGTTGAACATCTGTGAGGGAGACATGGAAGGAAGTGCACTAAACACTTGAATGACTTGAATTTCTCTATTTCTATCAACAATAGCAAATATTTGCAGCTTTCTCTGCCAGGAAAGTATTAATTTTTTTCAAATATCTCACCCTACTTATTCTCCCAAACAGATGCAGGAGATAGGTTATGATGGTGATTATCACATCCATCATCTTCCCAGTTGTACAGTTGTACATCTTCTGAGTTGAGAAAGTATATGACTTGCCCCAGGACACACAACCAGCAAGCAGTGGAGCCCTGGTGTGAACACAGGTTACCCAACTCCAAAGCTCACACTCCTACCTTTGTATCATGCTTTGCCCTTATACAGAAGCCGCTTGATTTGATCTTCACAGGACATTTGTGAAATGTGAAAGGAGGGAAAGGTGTTTGCTTTCAATCAAACCAAGAATAAATTTAAATGCCTCATCCCAGGGTCTCAACTTGTTCATGTGTCAGCCAGGACTGGAACTCAATGCCTGAGATCTGCTGTCATTTTTGTAGGACTTGCTTTCCATGAGCTGAAGCCCATAAGCACATTCTGACACATCTCTTCCTGTACATCCTGTAAAATCTCACAAGTTTTATGACTTCTGACATTCTGGCCTAAGAAATACGGCAATAAAGGAAAGTGAAATGCTCACTTCTTTTTAAAACAGTTATAGGTTAATGATATGGATTGTTAAGCTCTGGGTGCTGACAACTTTCTCGAATATAAACCATTAGGCAAAGATGAGGAGCTTCCTTCCGCAGCAGCAGATACTGATCTGGTGACACAGTGCTTAGTTATAATGACTTCATTTCTGTGATGCCAAATGAATAATACCTGTGTGATCATGCTGTGTGATGAATGTTGGCACAGTCGGGTGACCTTGGTCACCTCCCTGTTATTGAATTGTTGCCATAAAGGCCAAATCTTCACTCTCCTCCCCATTATTTTGAAGCAAATTTCGCCCAGAGTGAAAAGGCAGCTTGTGCTTTTTTGTAACCCTACACTACAAATCTAGTATATGACACCAACCCTGAAATAACAAAATGGCTTTATTTGGTACTTTTCCATTCCTGCTGAGTTGCCTGCAAACGAAGGGAATAGAAAAAAAGGAAGTTATCTTGAGTTCAGAGGATAGCTGTTAATCATCTATTATTTCTTAAATAAAATATATATTAAATATAAGTAGAGATAGGATATTACTTATGGACCTTTGAAACACAATTAAATTTCATAAGGCCAATTGGTTTAGGTGACTTGCTAACAGTATGAGTTCATGTTACATAATGAATTTCTAGCAGACTGAAGAAAGCTGCAAAAATAACAAACAAAAAGATCAGACACAGTTCTAAAGAAAAATTATGCTGCCTGGTTTTGACAATCTTAGAGGGTAAGAGCTTCTAATTCGTTTGAGCCAACGAGTTTAAATCTATCCTTTGGGTTTGAACTCTTGGAATTTTACTCATTTTTCTTCCCTGACAATTTTCTGTATCATATGTTATTTCTTTGTCTTTCCCCTCCATCTCTTCCTTTCCCTTATCTGAATGCTTCTTGTTCTTCCCCCACCCCTGCCCCCGCCCCGCTTCCTGGCTTCTTTCTCTTCTCTGCTCCTAGCAATAAGATTAAGCAGATTATTGTAATTTTGCTGTTGTTTCCCTCATCATCCTGCCAAGCTCATTCTTTCCTAAAGCTCTAGGCTTTTATTGAGAACACAGCCAAATTCAATCAACAGAGAGCTCCCTAGGACTTACATGTAGGCACATATGGAAACAGTGCCACTCAACTTGGCCTTGGCCCTGGCTTTTGACCTGATACATCACTGGATCAAAAAAAAAAAAAAAAGTAAATAAGAAAAAGACTTTTTATGCTCTCTGATATTTAATTGTTTGCTTTCATTCCTAAAAGCCAGGAAGAAAATAACTTGGGGCTTCCTCAAAGATATTTCTCATTTGGAACGTTTGCATTTTCATAAATTAGCATATCTGACTTTTAAACAGGGACATTGTTTTTCTTTTAGGAATAATATGGGGCACCAGAGCTATTTGTCTTTCTCAAATATTCATCAGTTTCCTCTTAGTGGTTTTGAATAACAGAAATAAGGTCACTGGAATAACAACTGCCTCACAAGAAAAAAGATCTTTCACTTTGATTGTCTCAGCCCTGCCTTGGTGTGTTTACATGTGATAAATGCCTTGTCTTTGTCTAGCATTATCTACCAGAGAGAAACCAACTGTATGCAATTATTACAACCAGGGTGTCGTTTCTTTTCAGTCTGATATTTTAAAGAATGAATGGCTGTCAAAATGAGCTGACAGTCAGGACAATTAAGGAATTTGGTTCCTGAGTTGCATATAAGGACCTATGAATCTTTCAGAGCAAAATATGCTGGCAATAAATAATCATTTTTCACTAGGTGTAGCACCATGCTGTTCTAGTTGATATAATGGTCTCTGAGAATTGGGGGAGTCTTTTCTCCTGTGATGGAAACTCTAGAAGATTTAGTAAAAAAATTAAGATTCTCTTACATATTTAAAAGCTTATTTGCTTTCATCCTGGGAAGATATTGAAAAGAGCAAGATTCGATGAGAATGTTCTTGATGTGATCACTTTGATTTCCATGGAAAATTTTGCTGTACCTTTAATTTTTGATAGATCTAAATAAAAATGAGGTGAATGGTAATAAAATCAATGAAGGTATGCAAAAGGGACATGAAAAGAGAATAAGTACCAAAATTGATTTGCAATAATCTCCCTACATAAATTGCTCAATATTCTATAAGCAAGCTAGAAAAATGGCCCAAACATTGAAAATCATGGAACACTAATCTTTCCAAAAAGAGCACTAGGGTCAATATAACTTTGAGAAGAACAGGTATATAGATAGAAATAACTTAGTTTCTCTCTTGGACCACACAAAATCAATGAGACCATAAAACCTGCTTAAACAACTTTGTGAGGGTTTCAGATTTATCAGCTGTTCCCCCAGCAGAAGGTTGTGGAGAGCTAGAGGGAGCCAGCTTCACAGGCCTGCAACCTGGGCAGACTCAGGGGCTGACTGGTTTCATGTTCTACATTGCTTTTGAAAGTCTTCATGATTTTGGATCAAAGAACCACACATTTTCATTTTGTACTAGACTCGGCGAACTACACAGCTAATCCTGAGTCAGAGATTTGGAATCAGATTGATGTGAATTTGATTCTGGGTCCAACACTGCCCTAGAGAAATGAAATGCTGGCAGTTTCCATCACATCTCTAGACCCTCCTTTTCTCTTTGCAAAAGGAAATATTAATACTCACAGGGATAATAATTAAGGAAGACAATGCATATAAAAGGTGCAGCATGGCTGCATCACATATAGGTGCTTAATAAATGTTTTCTGCATTCTCTTCCACCCTGTTTAATTCCCTACCATCACTAATAGCTATTGCAGAGATGTTACTAAAAAGTTATCCTGACGTTTTCCACAGTTAGCAGGCCCCATAAAAAGAGAGAGTAAATTTAAGCCACACCTCAGCACCTGGCCTGAACCCAAGTCAACATGAGTCAATACCTGTTATTTGATACATTTATTCCTATGAATGAAGAAACGAGTACTAGCTAACTGGCATCAGGATACCCTTGCATTTTAAGGTGAAGCGCTGCACCATCCAGGTGGGTTGTGATGGGAGTGGTTTAAAACCAGCTCTGTTAGTTTTGCTGCTCACCCACCTCCAGCTTATATAAAAGGTTAAGTACCAAGAGACTGAAAGTGAATTTGTCATTCTCTGTTTCATTCCTACCCATGAGGGCATGGGAGAAGGACACAAGGTATTTATTACCCTCTATATTTAGTTTCCTAGGGCTGAAATAACAAAGTATTATAGATTGAGGGGCTTAAACAACAGATGCTGTCGCTCAGTTCAAGATGCTAGAAGTCCAAGACCAAAATGTTTGCAGGGTTAGAGAAGAAGAACATTCCATGCAACTCCCTAGCTTCTGGTGATTCACTTCAAATCTTTGCTATTCCTTAGATGGTAGATACAACCTAATCTCCACCTTTGTGTTGACATGACCTTGTCTCTGTGTTCATTCTGTGTTCAAATTTCCCCCTTTTTATAAGGTTACCAGACATAGCAGGGAACAGGGACCCACCCTACTTCCACTATGACTTCATCCCAATGGAACTAATTATGCCTAAAGTGACCATATTTCAAAATACGGCCACATTCTGAGTGAGATACAGGCGTGACCTTGAGATACAGGATTTCAAATATGAATTTCAGGAAACACAACTCAATACATAATGCCCTCCCTCAAGCCAAGCCATGACAACACAACCAATCAGTGAAGTTCAAACCTATTCCCCTGATCCAACATAGCAGCAATGGGTACCAGAAGAAGTGAGCAAGCACAAACAGAAGCCACACATGTGTCCTTGCTCAATGCAACTCTCAAGTCTCACAGAGGAAAAGTTGGAAAAGAGGAAATTTAAATTTGAGTGAGTCTGAAATTCTGATTGTCAGGAGCCATCCATGGGTTGTGTGTGTGAACTAAGTGCACTTGAGCATAGAGGGCTCGGCTTTGCACGCTGATTAGTCTGTGCAGCACAAACATGCCTTTCCTCTCGCTCTGCCTGTGATCCCACACAGCACCCGAGGTGGGTGTGACTTGCCCACAGATGTCAATCAAACTTCTGACAAGAAGACATCACTAAGCAAGACTCCACCCTTCAAAACCCTACCCCTTACCTTATTTGGGTGGAATATTCTATCGAATGTGTTTTTCTTAATAAATGGGGGCGGCGGGGGGAGGGGGGGGTTCAGGTGTGCTCTCTCTTGCTCCTCCCAGAGCTATCCAGTGTGGAGCTGACTTTCGGGATCACTGAGCTCCCACCCTCTAAACTCATATTCGAATTTTATGTGGTTTCTTCATCATTTTCTCCATTTATTGCTGCAGCCAGCTCCTCTGAACCCAACTCATCTTGCCAGCCCGGCCAGCTGGTGACACTGATATTTCATTATTTGGGAATTTTAATTAATTAAAATGGAAATGTTATTGTGGATGCAAAAGACTTACTTGAAAGGTATGGTGCCTGCTGAAGACTTCAGCAGGTCTAAAGGAGCAAGTTTACAAAAAAAAAAATGGTAACAAAGGAAAACGAAGGGGAAAAGCTGGGGTTTTTGTTTGTTTTGTTTTTTGGTACTAGGAATTGAATTCAGGGTGAGTTAACCAGAGCCATATCCCCAACCTGTTTTCAGTTAGAGACAAGGTCTCACTAAGTTGCTAAGGGCCTTGCTAAATTGCTGAGGCTGGCCTTGAACTTGCTGTCCTCCTGCCTCAATCTCCTGAGCCAATGGAATTACAGGTATTTGCCACCATGCCTGAACAACAACAACAACAACAAAAAGCTTCTAAGCCTGCACCAGTTCAGCTGGTTCAATCGTCTGGATACCTGGGCTTTTCAGTGCTCAAGGTGGAATAGCATGCCAAGAGGAGTGTGGTACTTATGGTTACATAGATTTTTTTTTTCAAATTACCTCATCTCTCAATTTCTTCCTTTAAAATGTATCTCTGTCATAAAGTTACTGTTGTAACTAAATTTGGATCACATAAATAGAACTCAATACAAGCTTAATAAACAGAGGCAGTATAGTGACATAAATGGGGACAGTCTAGATCCTGCCTGGGATGCAAGAGAAAGGAAACAGAAGGCTTTTCTCTTTAACACTGACCTCCAACATAATTGACCATACATCACTGGCTATGATTTGGGCTTCAGTAAAAAGTTCTATTAATAACTCAGATACTCCTGTAATTCCAGGCGCATGCCTGTAATCCCAGCATCTCTGGAGGCAGAGGCAGAAGGATTGCAAGTTCAAAGCCAGCCCCAGCAACTTAGTACGGCTCTGTTTCAAAATTTAAAAAATAAATAAAATGAGCTGGGAATGTGGCTCAGTGGTTAAGCACTCCTGGGTTCAACCCCAGTACCAAAAAATAAACTAACAACAACCCCCCCCCAAAAAAAAGCACACACAAAAGAACAAACAAACAACAACAAAAAAAAAACTCAAATACTTAAGTATTCATTGATAAAGTATGAATTGTGAATACTGGTTTCTAATCAATACTGAAGAAAATCCTGCTATAGATTTAGAAGCCTTTCCTTTACATGTAAATGCAAATCATTACCAAGCTTTAACGGGCACACTTAGGCAGTGAAAAGCTGCTTAGATCTCTGGAGTTCTGATATGGAGATTGTATCTGAGCAACCAAGTTGTTTAATTTTGATTATCATCTAATATCCTAATACACTACCAATGACATAAATGTTTCACCACTCAAAATAAAATGCTTAAAACATGTCATGTTTGCCTGGAAATCTTTGGAATATCAGAATCACAGCTAGTTCTGAATGTTCTTGGCTAAATTTTAAAGTGAAAACTGTTTTGTGCTATGTGGCTTACTTTTTGTTTGTTTTCCTCGGAGCACACCAGGGTTATCTAAACTCTAAAGATAGTTTGGTGAGATCCAGAGGAAAACTTTGGCCTAAATTCAAATGGAATGGAACCCAGGGAAAATTCCCAGGTTATGCGTTATTTATTTTTAATTCTAATCTGCTTTCTGTGTAAGTGGTTAATTTAAACAACTCCTCCTGGTTTGATTTACTGGAAACCGTCTCTGTGAATTTACTCAGTAACAAGAGAAAAGTCAGCACAAAATGACATTGCTGTACTGGTCATGACTTCTACTTTTCTGGGTTTTGTCTCGGCTTTCATAAGCCTAACCCTTGACACAATTATTGTACCAAACTTCTCAATGCCTTATAGACAAATTCTATCCGACAAGAGAGGGTTACCGCTGTGGAGACAGTTACTGCTCTTTCTCTGTTTTTATATGAGGGCTGTTTAACACATACAGGAGGCATACTGTTCAGGCTGAATTTTTCACCCAGTGAATCTAGACTCCTTTATTCAGTACATGGTGTCTTGTGCTAGTAAAAAGGCTGCTAAATCATAAAATGTTTGAACTCGGAGGGCGTTAGAGATCATTGAGCCTTATTCCCTACTGTGAAAAAAAAAAATGAAGTCTGAGGCCCAGAGGATTCATGTTTTCTCTCCACCTCTTTGGGTTGTACACATCTTAATGAGAGCACCAGGATTAGAATTCAGATCATCTCTCTTCTGTCAGATGTCTTCTCTACTTAGTCAGCTGCCTTACTAGTTATTTGATTGCATGTTATGGATGCTCAAGTTTTAAGGTCTTAATTTAATTGAATTTATTTCAGCATCTGTGTTCTGCTTTAGGTCAATCAATATAAACCCTTATATTTGTTATTCAGAATAAGTGTGAACAAAAATCTCTTTTTGTGTCCTTAGTGGATTTACGTTTGTATCAAAAAAAAAAAAACCACAAGTTTAACTATCAAAGTACTTCTTTTTTGCTATATTGTGTTCAGTTCTCACATATCAGGCAACTCAGAGGAAGTATATTAAAGAGCTGAGAATACAGGTGGTCTGTTAGATACTCCCTTCCTAACTTTGGTAAAATCCTAGTGTCCAGGAAAAAGTGAAGAGAGAGAGAGAGGAGGAACTAAGAGAAGCAGTAAAAGGCGACATGTTTCCCAAACTTGGAATGCAAGAGAAACAAGCATGTCTCAAAGGTGACAGAGATCAGGACGAAGCTAAACAATAGTATCCTGAACAGGAGATGTCTAAGAGATGAGGCGTCCCAAGGAGGCGCAACCTACACATCATGGTCTCCAGCAAGACAATAGGTATCTCAACAAGTGACCAATGCAGTCTGATTCTAATGGAGAGCAGAAGGACCTCTCCAACATTCTGGTGATGGGTCAAGATCCCAAGGCATTTTCACAACCCCAAAGAAAAGAGAACTCTAATAATGACATGACTGAACCAACCAACAGGGGCTCAAGGTCAGATATGAATTTATTTAATAGATAGAGATGTGTTTCTTGCACATCTGGATTTGGGGACTAAGATTCATACCACTACATGAAGCAGGCTTTTTATTTTTAGTTGATGGGCAGCCTGTAGGCAATCAAATAAGGAGAATAAGAAATCATTTCGTGTTTTAGCTAATCCGAATAGTCTGTCAAATCTGGTGAGGATGAAGGACTTCCAACCAAGACACTTGACTGAGCTGGCAAGAATCCGTCCTCTGTTTTGGGAAAGTGGGTCAGAATTATTAACTGAAGATAGAATTGTGACGAGGAGACACGCTGAATAATCAAACAGGGCAGTTTCCTAGACTTTGTAGCAAGTTCTAGAAAAAATTAGATTTGCTGAGAAATGCTATGGGAGCCAACAGGCTGAGCTAGTCTTTGACAAATTGTGGAAGAAGTAGTTTGTCATCTGGGACAAACTCTCTGGGATTCTTCCATAATCAGACTCACCTCAGAAGCTCTAACCCCACAGCAATATTCTCGTACAATAACTTTCGACCTTGATTTCTTCCTTCTAGATCAAAATTTGCCCTTTTCCAGGACCCTACAGATAATCTGATTAACTAAGGAAAAATATTAACTCTGGTCTTGATTCAATAGATTAAGCTTTCCACAATAAAATATACTTCTTCTAGGAATCTTCACTGTTTTAACTTACACACACACACACACACACACACACACACACACACACACCTAAGTTAAGTAAGAATTTTAATAGGCACAGTGAAATGCAAGAAATATTATTAAACCACAAGTATGATATCAAATTCAAAATTTCAATGGTCTTTGAATTCCAAATATGTTCACCAACATATCTCATCTCTCATACTCTGATTACAGTGTGACACTGCCACTCCTTCTACAAGAGATGTGCTCTAAGGCTTCTGCCTGATCCTACTGCAATACTCCTTTGGGACCAAGCCCCCACACTGCAGGAAAGTCAAGCAGCCACATGAAAAGGCATCCCAGCAACAGTCACAACTGAGGAACCAGTGAACACCAGGATCCACAGCCAGATCCATGAATAAGAAAGCCATCTGATGATTCCCAAAAATGGCCAGAGACCAGCTAATAATGCAAATTCATGAGCAAAATAAATAATGTAGTTGTCCTAAATCACTGGATTTTTTGTTTGTTTGCTTTAATGCATTTACAGATCACTATAACATCTTCAAACCTTAACATATAGGTCCTTGTCCAATTTGCTTTCCTCTTTGAAAGGCTTTTATTATTTTTTTAATTAGAAGAGCAAATAACATTTGTGGAAGGTTTGGGAAATGATAGAATGGTCTTAGAATCTGCATAAGGTTTACTTGCTACCAGTGAGAAGCTGGACATCACAATTTGTCCTGTTAGACACTGGAAGCACAATGCTTTCTTCCAGAAGTTTAGGTAAGAATGCTAATTGGTGAAACATAAATGTCATTTCTCCTGAGATAGTCTACTGAGAAGTTCTGACACAAGATTTTTAATATTAAGGGCAAGTGGGACGTGCTGGGAAATACTTGCATTGGAAAATCAAAATCAAACAAAAACACTGATTAAATGAAACTGAAGGAGTTATTGATGCAGAGGTATAAAAATGCCTTCCTAATTTCACTTCTTAAATGAGTCCTCTCACTTCTAAAATTTAGCAGCCCAGCACGTGTGTACACAAGGCCACAGGATAAACATGGTGACACATTTTCTACACACATGAAGGAAAGGAGAATATAATGTTTTTGTACTAAAATAGTATCAAGGGACAAAAAAACAAAATATATGAAAATTTATGAGAAAAACAAGGATCTGTATGAAAATTCCTGTGAAGAAGTCTGGTCTGGTTTATGTACCAGATTTTATTGAATGAAATAAATGAATGTTTATTTCATTCTGCACTTTATCATTTTGTAAGATTCCTGTACATTTGACTTACAAATCTAGTTTTTCATCCAAAACCAGTTGGATGAATAACACCTTACAATTAGTTATGGTTTCTATTTAAAATCTTTAGTACCTCTGTCATCAACTCTATGTTCTATGATTCCCTAAGGAACCTGGAGAAGATGGGGTTCTATTAGATCACACAGTTAGCTGATTCAGGGTTATTTCATCCAATAAGCAGCAGTTGAAAAATACCTCCAATTTTCAAACTCTACCAACAAATAAATTACTCTTTTTCATTTCAGTTTTTTAGTTCAAAACCACGCAGTAGCTCCCAGTAATATTTAGTTTCATGAAGACTTAGCTATCTTACATTCTTATAATAGCTCTGGTGTTCATGGATATTAATTAAATGTAATATTGAAGAAAGTTAGTCCAGCTAAATTCAATGGATTAAGTCAATTCTGACCTGTCAGGAAACTTTCTCTACTCCATTCCTTTCTATTCCTCCAAGGCCCCAAAGTGCAAACGCAGGAGAAGACCTCTTCCGGGTGGAAAGTTGCTTACGTTCATGATGGCTGAAGTGGACTGAGATCAGGGTTAATTTCTGAGGATCTCAGTGCCTTCCAATTGACAGATCTGAGTACCTTCCAATTTGAGCAGATTAATAATATTGTCAAGAGACACCTCGGAGTTATTTTGAGACTATAGGATAAGTTCTGAAGTGCTGAGGGCTATTAATAAAGTTTCAGCACATTTTTGTTTTTACAACAATTAGAAATGTCAACGTTAGAAGCCCTTCACTCCTACTATGTAAGTTATGAAGGCAGGGATTTTTGCCTGTTTTGTTCACTGATGTAGCCCAAGTATCAAGAATAGTCCTTGGCACATAGTAGATGTTCAAAAAATTATTACATGGATATGTTTGTTGATGTGTTCACAACAAATCTCTCTTTCAGACCCGGTTTTCAATTTTTTCAGTTATTTAGGTAAATAACCAGAAGCAAAATTGCTAGATCATATGGTAATTCTATTTTTAAATTTTTGAGGAATCCCCATATTATTTCTCCACAGTTGCTACCATTTTGTATTCCAACCCAGAACAGCACACAAGGCTTTTAAATTTCTGCATGCATTCTTATTATCTTCTGCTTTATTTTTGTTTTTGATTTTCTGATAGCAGCCATCCTGACAGGTGTGAGCTGGTATCTCTTTATGATTTTGATTTTGATTTCTCTTTTAGCAATGTGGAACAACTTTTCATGAGTTTATTGGCCATGGTTGTATATTCTTTTTTAAAAAAATATTTTATTTTAGTTGTAGTTGGACACAATACCCTTATTTTATTTTTATGTGGTGCTGAGGATTGAACCCAGGGCCTCACACATGATAGACGAGCACTCTACCACTGAGTCAAAACTCCAGCCCCATGGTTGTATATTCTTTGGAGAAATGTCTCTTCCAGTCTTTTTCCCATTTTTGAATGGGTTGTTTCTGTTATTGTTGAGTTTTAGGAGTTCTCTATATATTCTGGATAGTAACCCCTTTTTAGATATGTGATTTGCAAATATTTTCTCCCACTCTAGGTTGCCATTTTACTTTAGTGAAATTATCTTTTGATGTGTAATTTTATAAATTTTCATGTTGTCGATTTTTTTCCTTTTGTTGCTCATGCTTTTACGTCACAACCAACATTACACTGCCAATTCTAATGGTACAATGCTTTTGCCCTGAGTTTTATCTAACAGTTTTATCATTGTAGGTCTTTCATTTAGTTTTTAATCCATTTTAATTAATTTTTGTATTGGTATTTGATAAAGATCCCAACAATATTTTGCTTGTGGATATCCAGTGTTTCTAGCACCATTTATTAAGAAAACTGTCCTTTCCCTATTAGTGGTCTTGGCATGCTTGTAAAAATCATTTGAGCACATATAAGAGATGTTCCTTTTTTTTTATTATTGGGATTCCTTTTCTATCTATCAGTCTGATTGTCTGTCATTATGCCAGGGCCATAATGTTTTGATTACTATTAGTCCATTTTTATTGCTTAAAATCATGGGGACTAGTGCATACAGCAATATTCTTTTTCCAATATTCTTTTTTCTTGACAGCATTGTGTTCTTCTTCCACTAGGAAGGAGGACTGTTTGGGGAAATAAGTGCAAATCAGTGAATTTTCTTTTTTTAATTTGATAACCACAGCCTTAGGAGATAAAAGAAACATTGAGAACTATTTCTGTGCACTTAACTCATTGGTGCGTGCAATAATGAAACAAACCATAGAATTACATAACCTTTCAATTTTAAAGTTTATAATGACAAGAAAGGAAATACTCCAAATCACTAATCTCCAATCTTTTTGCCACCAAGGATCACTTTTATAATATTTAGTTATGAATCTCATTATTTAAAAGCATTTCGTCTTACAAAATACATTTCCTAAGTAACAATTTTCTTGTTTCTCTGTTTCAATATTCAGATAAGTACATAATTACCAGAGAGTCTGATATGCAGAAGAAAACTAGAGTAGGAACTTGTACTGGTATAATACCAGTTACAAGTTTGTTTATGGATTATGACACAAGTCAATATCTGAATTATTTAAGTGCCAAAATAGGGCTCCTTATAGAGAGGCCTGTTATCTACATATGAAGGCAACACCAGCTTGGAATTAATTGCCCTAAAATGTCCAAATTATATTTTTAAGGTCGGAGGGTATACTCGGTGGTAGGTTGCTTTCCCAGCACACACAGGCCCTGGTTTCAATCCTTTCTAAAAATGTTCAGAAAAAAATCATGTATGATATTATCCATAGCACAAAATGAGAATCAGAAAACCCAAGTTCACCTGTTTCTGCTCCATGATTCTTACCAAACAGCAGATTTTTATCTGCCCTACAAGAGGCAGTGTATTCAACTGGGTAAGAGCATAGCCTCTAAAATAATATTACCTGACTTGAATCCTGAGTCTACAAAATCTCTTAACCTCTCCAAGGCCATCACAATCAAATGGCAGAAAATCTAGCTAGCAGCACATCTTAAGAGCAAACAGTAAAAAAGAAGACACATTGCATACAGAGGAGAAATATAAAAAGTATCACAGACTTTTTGTCAAAATGCAATGCAAGTCTGCAACAGCACCTTTAAAAAACTGAATGAAGGGGCTGGGGTTGTGGCTCAGTGGTAGAGTGCTTGCCTAAAACGTGCCAGGCACTGGGTTCGATCCTCAGCACCATAAATAAATAAATAAACAAACAAATAAATAAATAAATAAATAAAAGATTTTTTAAAAACCGAATGAAAAAAGTAGAATTTTACATCCAGCAAAATTATTTTTCAACAACAACAACAAAAAATCTTTCAACAATGAAGTGGAAATAAAGACAGTCTCTTTATTGTAAAATATAGATAATAACAGCAATTATCTCCTAGGATTGTTACGGAGACTAAATTACTTAATATACGCAAAATACTCCAAACAATGCCTGGCAGGTTATAGTTACATATTAAAAATAAAATCAACATTGGCTGGAGACTTAGTTAAGCAACAGAATGCTTGCCTAGCATACACCAAAAAAAACCTAAATAAAATAATAATAATAATAATAAATGCTTGATAAGCAACTGGGGTTTCACTGACTCTATTTAAAATGATCTCTCTCCCAGTAAAAAGAATAGGAAATTACAGATTAATAGAGCCTCTAGGAAGAATCACAGGGCAGTGTGACTGGGTTGTGCCAATAATGTGTCCACTGAACTAGAAAGTATACTCTGAAACTGTGAAATTGTATCTTAATATTACAGCTTATTATTTCCAGCGATTTGACTGAAAATATCTCATACGTTGATATAGTACTTTTACACACATTATCTCACTTCAATTAAAACAAGGTTTGAATTATTTCATTTTCTCATTCAATAAATGGCTATTAAAATTCTCTTCCATGGCAGGTACATGACTAGGGCGTTTAGTGAGAACTGAGACCTGATACTTCTCAAGTTCTTTGCAAGGAGAATCGAGGAGATAGACTGGTAAGTGGTAAAACTGTGAAAAAATTTTGCAAAACAGATATTGCAAAAAGCCATACTAAGTCCCACGGGCCACTTTGGAAAAAAAAAAAAGGGTTAAATGTAGAGGACAACAGGAACTCAAGGAAGGGACTCTCATCCTGGATCCCTCCCTCTCACTGTGGGGGGATCAAGGAAGGCTTTGTACTGTAGACCTGTTACACAGGATCCTAAATCACAAAAAGAATAACTTGGGACTGGCTGTGGCCTGGGGAAGTTAGATGAAGAGAATTTAATGTAAGATCTTGAGTAAGTCATTTGATCAGACTCAGTTTCAGCTTTCTCAGCTTTAAAATTGAGGATTACAATACATTCTTCACTGAGCGAAGGTTAGCATCAATGAAATAAAACCACAGAGAACTATGGTGTTCTATATGATACATACTGCCCTACTGGCCTCTGTACTGCTTTGAGCATTTTAAATTTATTACCAAAATGATAAAACCTGAAATATGCTTTCGTTCACCATTCTAGCCTGAAATGTACACTGCATTTCTGTCAGCAAAAATAATAATTTTATTCCATCACCATAACAGAGATTTATTTCATTATAGTAACATACACAAAAAGCAAGACAGAGCCAATGGCAGAGAATAGGACCAAAAAATAAATAAATAAAGTTTTAAAACTTGCAAGTAAAAGAGTTGGCAGAACATTTTATACAGTACAATATTTCATACATTGAAAAAGTGCATTTATACACATTATCTCACATTCATTTATATATTTTACATACATTTATCTCACATTTATACAGCTTTAATGTTTGACTGAAGAATGAAAGAGGGCAAGGCTCATTCATCTCTAAACCAATATCCCCGTCACCCTGTCAGATAAAGCACATTCAGTTAAATGTCTGCCTATTAAATGACTGGTGAGTTTAAATAAATTGCTTTCTGGAAGCTTGATGTCCTGCAAACATACACGTTAAAGTATGTATCGTGCAGATGATCATCTCCTCAGAGTAGCTGTCCTGACTTCCCCTCCCTGCTGGGGCGAATGCTCTCTGATCTCCTCGTCCCTGACCTCCTCACCATCCCAGCATGCTTCAGTCAGAGCACTTGGCACAGCTCCTAAAAAGGACTCTTTGAAGAGCTTCCTCCACCTACTTCTGTGAACTCTTCAACAACTGTATCTGAGTGAATTTTGATTCCCTAGGATCTAACACAGCACATGGAAGAATGCAAACAGTCATTTAAATATTTAACTACAACGATCCCAAACAGAACTAAGTTTGGGGTTTAGGAATGCCTGCCTGCTTGGCGTTAGGGTTGATGAGGTTCCTATTTTCCACACCTATAATTGGAATGGGTAATTAAACAAGAAAATGAAGTTTTTGATATAGCACCGTCTTGTCTCAGAAAACAGAAAATGTCCTGAACATAGTAGGTGCTGAATGAATATTTGTTGAGGACACGGTAAGCAATAATGCTTGAAAATTATAACTTGGAACTCTTGCAAGAGCCTGAGGGAATAATTAAGCTGCAATCTGGATATTTTTTACACAATTAAGGAAAGACATTATTGGACTTAAAAGCTTTTCCAACAAGGGTTGCACTGAAAGTGTTTTCTTCTCATTTAAAAATAAATCTTCTTTAGCCAGAAGACTCTTTCCTATCATAATACAAGTGTGACATACAGATGACTTAGTAATAGTGGCAGAGTGTATCTAACATACATGGTGGGAAATTACTGCGAGTTCCTATCATATAGTTATCAAAGACACTTCTGCTCTAAGAAGCAAAAACATCAGCCTTACTCTACATTGCTTGAAAAACAGGAAGCATGGGAACCACATATTTCAACCCAGTCTTTTTATTTTTAGCGCAGAGTCTCATATAAGTCAGACCAAGAGTCAGAGTTGCAAATCAAACAAGTCAGTGTGAAGTCACAACCAGCTCTCTCTCGGTCCTGCATCTCTTCAGTCTCCACTGCCTTCAGTCACAGAGGCAGTAAGACCAGAGTGATGGTGTCACCTGCCCGCTCAGCTTCATCACTGACGACAGGCAGTGCCCCTGAGACCAGAAGCCTGGGAAGAAAAATGTTCTCAGGATTTTTTCTTCTTTTTTTTTTTTTTCTAAAAAAGCCCTACTATATACAGCTGGGATTTGATACTATCATGACTTGTTTAAAGATGATTATCCTCACTGCCATGACATCGCAGGCAACTCTGGTTCATAAGAATAAAGATAACATCATCTTACACTGGCTGACAGGATGAGAAACCGACAGTGCCCTTTGGGGCATCTCCAAAAGGAAAGAGGAGAAAGCTGCACCCAGCGGTGGCTCCCATGAGGCAGAAACACTTTGTTCCACCAACAGGGATCAATAAGCCCACAGCCCTGATGTGCTGCTATCGGGAAGCAATGCTGAGGATTTCAAAACAGAATCAAAGAGAAAAGGGAGAGAAGGCACCTACAGATGTAGCACTGGAGAACTCCAATTAACACACATTAGCTGTGTTCACAGACAAAAGAAATCAAAGGTTCTCGTTCTTCCATGGTTCTTAAAAACATTTATAATTCCCTTTTTATTTCTAAAGGACCCAGACACTTGTGATCCCAAGTCTGGATTTTATCATTATTCAAATATCCCTTCCTGTGTATTACCGAGGCTGTTTTAACCTAAGAAACAGGGTAGAGCCATGGACCAAGGTGATCTGAAACAAATACTGCTGTCATCGAGTAACCTCCCTAGTTATTGCCAAGTGACTCGAATCATCTAAAGGAAACATTCTGAAAAAAGAATAGGTTGCCCTATATTGTTAAATTTGTTTTGCTATGTAGATGTCATGTTCAACACTTCAGGATATTATTATTATGGGGTTCACATTCTTAGTTCTTATTGAAAAATTAACAAAAAGGTCCAAACTGAAACCCTTCAATAGCTTTACTTTTTTCTTATGATAAAATCCACATTCCTTAACAAAGCCCCCAGGGCCCTGGTGGTAGTCACCCTGGTGAGGGCAACAGCAGTAAGAGCATCTAACTACAAGCACTCTTCTAGACTCTTTCACATATAACTTCTAGGCTCTTTCATATATATCCTCTAATTCTCACAATCACTCTATACCACCGTGAGTCATTAGTCATTTTGCAAATAAAAACAAGTAGAAACCTGGCCACTTGGCTTTTAGTCCATGTTCCAAGCATCTAAGCTTTATTAACTCTATGAGATGGACCCTCTGTATTTCTACATGCCACGCTCCCTGTCTCACATTGCAGTATTCCAGCGACATGGTGTCTTTCTGGGCCTCAAACATGCCAGTGTCTTTCCTGCGAAGGTCCTGTGCATGTGTCTCTCATCCTGGCTAAAATGCTCTTTCCATTGCTAGAACAACTTGTTTCTCATTCTTTAGGTCTCAGTTTAAAGTCCACCTGAGGAACTGGAGGTGTAGCTCAGAGGTAGAGCCCTTGCTTAGCATGTACAAGACCCTGAGTTTGATTCCCAGAACTAGAATAAAATAAAATAAAAGCCACTTTAAAAGAGTTTACCTCCAGCTATTCCATCTAAAATAGACTCTTTCCTCCCTTCCTTTTATTTCCTGCCATTATTTCTTTATTACCTTCCTATATCCATCACAGTTTGAAACCATATCTTTTTATTTGTTCTCTCATTTGTTGTCTGTCTTTCTTACTAGACCAAATGCTTCCTATCACAGGGACAACTGTACCCTCAGCACCTAGAATAATGATTAGTACAAAGTAGGCACTCAATAAACAACAACTTGCTGAATGAAGGAAGGAATGGGCTCTTACAGATGTTTTTAAATGTGTGCTTTCAGTCTGAATGTTGGTGATGCCTTCCCAGCCACTGGCTGACTGTACATGCATGGATGGTTAGAATGTACATACTTCAGAGAGAGGCAGTGCATTCTTTCAGGGAAGAGTTCAATTAAATATTTAACGAATGACTACTTAACATGGAAGTTGTAGGGGAGATAGAAGTAATGAATGCATCAATGTATCTCTCTTAGAATAATTTCTTACCTTAATATGCTAAGATTCTACGTTCTCAAGCCTGGTTATCAACAAGTTGCTCCTGAAATTATCATCATATATTGTTCCTTCCAGAGTAGCTCTGCCCAGAACCATCAGCAAGTTCTGTTAGAAAGATGCTCCTTAACCTGAGTTGGAAACAACACTATCACTTGCAATGATTTCTGTTCATTCTCCCTCCAGAAGCCATGAAGCACATTTACTCAAATACATAAATAACTGTCCAATGCCAATGTACCCATGACCAAACAGAGAGGAAAAAGCATATCTTCCCTAGTGATTCAGTACATTTTCTTAATGGCCATGAATTCTTTTTGCTGAATAAAATAGAACTTTAGAAAACAAAATATCTGTAGACATTTCAATATGTTCTTGCATTTATGTATATAAATGAATCAACAAGTAATTTTGGGCAGGCACCTCCTGGTTAATTCACAAAGTATTTACAGATAGTTCCAGATCTTTTAAAAAAATGCTTCCACAAGGGGCTGGGCTTGTAGCTCAGTGGTAGAGTGCTTGCCTAGCCATTGTGTGACACTGGATTCAATCCTCAGCACCACATAAAAATAAATGAATAAAATAAAGATATTGTGTTCATCTACAACTAAAACAAAAAAAAATTTTTTAAATGCTTCTATGAAGTTACTTCTAATTATAGAGCTGGTTTCAAGATTCATGGGGAAAGGTTTTCTATTAGTTTCCCATTAAAATTTTGTTCTTCAGTTCATTGGTCTCAGTTGTGGATGAATTCCCTGGGATGACTGACAGTGTCTGGAAACATTTTATCTTTCCTCACTGACATCTAATGGGTAGAGTCCAAGATGCTGCTAAACATCCTACAATGCACAGGCCAGCACCCCTCCCCCACACGCACACACACACACACACACACAAGAAAAAATTATCTAACCCAAAATGTCCATAATCCCAAGGTGAGCAACAATTGACCCAAGAATTCTCAGTGGGGTTGGTAATGCCCCCTTGTAGGAACTTCAAAAACTTATGGGTATATTTGTTTGTTTGTTGTTTGATTTTTGGGTTATTGACATGTCCTGAAATCCATAGAATTTCACATATTTTTAAAGAACCAACCCACACAAATTTCAAATCCCCCACAAGACATTCAGGCAAGAGAAAAATTTGTTCATAATTATCTAAGCCTAGAACTTAAGTCTGTTTTACATGTAAACAAAGTATTTTCTGGCATGGTTTTAAATTACATTAGTTTGCTAGAAATACAACTGCCATGTAAATTATGGGAAGCAGGTACTACATTTTGTTAGAAACTTTACAGAGAGCTGACCAACATCTTATAAAATTGACTGTCTTGACAGGAACCCTGCCAGTGACCCTGGAGTGACCAATATGCCACATCACCACCAGTCTATGTTTTCAGATGTTGGATAAACCAATTCTGAAGGAAAATACTTAATCTCTTCAGATCAACTTACTGTGAAATTCTTTCCCTGTGGTTAACTCCAACTAGTATAGTTAAAACATTCACTATTAACACAAATTATTTTATTACACGTTATTTTTTTCCCTTTATTTTCTTTATATTATAGTTAGGATACCATATACCCATACGTGCATTCACAAAATTACATGCGCAGATGGCTTATACTATCTGTGAATTTAATTTTGGGGCAATCATAGAACATTAGAACAGTATGAAAAGGAAAGTACTGGTTGTACTAGGGTGGTAAACTACTGCTCTTGCCCATTATAACCTTTTGGAATCTTGAGTCTGGTTTTTAACTCAATAACTCTCTCAGCATCTTGACATCTGAAAGTATGACTGAGATGCCACTGATGTCCTCATCCAAATAATTGGAAATGATGCTTAATATAGAGTCAATGACATATCGAGGAGTAGAATTCACTTTTCAACAATGGCTCCATGGAGTTCCACCTCTATCTTTTAAATTACTCTAATACAACTGAGCACACACACACACACACACACACACACACACACACACACACACACAAATGGTGCTATGTAGATAGCTCAGTGGTAGAGCTCTTACTAGCATGCATGAAACCCTGGATTCAATCTCTCATACACACAAAAAGATAAAGAAATATCAATTATTTTTAAGAAAATAAAAACTTTTTTTAAAGGTTGCTTGGAAAATTCCCACAAAATAGGAGCCACACTTTCCAGTGGTCCAATATTGAACATAGACATTTCCAGTAAAGTTTCTATAAAATGAAATGACTGTTTGAAATAGTCCAAAGATCTTTTGTAGCAATGTGAAGACAAACTTTCCAGAACTTTTTTGAAGATAAACATTTTTTCCAAGACAGCTGATGGCAGATGGACAGAAAGAAAACAAAGCAAATGAAGACATGGATGGAGAGCGATTGCTTCTGCCTGGGTATCATGAGTGCCTGATCGATTTTTATTTCCAAAAAAGCCTCAGTGAGTCTATATTGAACAATGCATTGTTCAATATTTCATGTCATCATGAAGACCAAAACCATTCTCAGAAATCTGGATTTTTAAAAGCATCTTGATGAGTGTTGAAAAATTAAATAGACCTCAAAAAGAAATATATCCATATTTATCATAAATTTTTAAGTGTATTTTCAAATAGAACTGAACATAGTTAATTACATAATTTATTTTATATAGAAATAAATTACCAATATGACTATGGGACAGTTCACGTTGTCTCTTAAACATTTCTTAAATGCTGACGAGAAGGCTTAAATTCTCATCTAGTATACTAGAAATAGATACATTAACCAAACCCTCCAGTTAGGTTGATAATGTATGCACATTAACTTGGGATAGAGATGGGGAAATTATTGGAATTCTACTTTTAATCACAAAAAATTACATCAAACTTGAAAACAGTTTATACCTAACATAATCCTGCTGTTTTAAAATGTATAATTTTAATTGATTGAAGCATTTAGGGCTTTTATCAGTTAGTTTGTACTTTTACATTGCTTAGGTAAATATGCCAAAGAAAATCTGTCTTTTTTTGGGGGGGAGGGTACCAGAGATTGAACCCAGTGGTGCTTAACTACTAAGCCACATCCCCAGCCCTTTTATATATATTTTTTTATTATTTAAATGTTTTAGACATTAATGGACTTTTATTTTATTCATTTATTTGTATATGGCTGAGGTATTATGGTGCTGAGAATTGAACCCAATACCTCACACATGCTAGGAAAGTGCTCTACCACTGAGCCACAAACTCAGCCCCCATGTTTTCATTTAGAGACAAGGTCTTGTTGAGTTGTGAAGTTCCTCACTAAGCTGCTGAGGCTGGTTTTGAACTCATGATCCTCCTGCCTCAGCCTCCTGAGTAGCTGGGACTATAGGTATCCACCACCATGCCCAGCGAAAATCTGTCTGTATCCTAAAATGTCTATTGGAAATTTATTCCACTTGTTCCTTGTAACCCTAAGAAAGCATTTTACCAAAATCATAGTGAAGCCAAGTGTTGAAATTACAGTATAAAAGTTTCTTTTCCCCTAAAATTACAAGTAAGAAAACTACAGTCTACAGAAATGAAAATCACTGGTTGTCTCTCGTTTTAAGCCAAATTTTGTTTCCCTATAAATCTTTGTAAAACTCAAGTCATGAAAACAAGAGAATCATAAACCACAAGTGATCTGTGACATTTCATGGAACCACCAGAGACTAATACTCATCTGAGCTGAAGGACTATCAATCAACACCATATCCTTTGAATAACAAGAAAAGAGGAGAAGGAAGGAAATGGAAATGACAAGTGAAAATAAATCTTCACCAAACCTTGTATCTTTGATACCAAGTCGAGACGTGTACTTCACGCTCCTCTTTAATCTCAAATCTCTTTCCCATAAGGCTCAGTGGACTTTAGAACCCACAGCTCTACATTTGGGACTCCACAGAAGATAAATGCATATCATGCAGTGTAATGGGTTAAATTCTAGTCTTCCAAAATTCATGTCCAACCAGAACTTTTGGTCCAGTTTCTCCCTTCGCACCTGCTATGGATTATTGTTGGAGCCCAGTGTTGGAGTCCAGTGTTGGAGCCCTAGAACCTGATAAACCTTTCCAGAGAGTTTTGGGATAATCACTTCGTGGGTGAACAAAGAACAATGTGTTTGGACCTGTCTTCTCATAGGCATGGAGCACATGGAATATTAATAATTTATGGAACACCCTGAGAGTGCCCTGGGATTGTTAAGAAGAACAAATAAATTCATGAAAACGGAGCACCATAAAGTTTTTAATGCTAACTTAGTATTTCTTAATTTTCTATTTCATCTCAACCAAAATTCTTGCTGAATCACATCTTTAACTTGAGAATGAGTTTGACTTTGTGCCCAGAACACCAACAAGAAGACTACAATAATGATGGCTATCATTTGCTGTGTACTTATAATAAGTCTGTTCATAGAGCCAGTGTTATACTGGGCCTTCAAATTCCAGTTTACCGAGGGGAAAACTAAAGCTCATACACTTTATGCAACATCAGTAAGACTGAAGAAGCCTGAAACCAGGGGCTTGATTCCAGAGACCCAGCTCTTAGATTTTTATGTTTTTCTGCTGTACATGCTCATTGTTTGGGAAGGAAAATAACCAGGATGCTTCCTCTAGGCTTTTGAGTTCACCTTACAATGTGATCCATGCTAATGTGGCATTAACACAATTCACGTTACTCTGTATTTTGATTTGCACTTTATTTGTATAAAAAAAAAAAACATAAGTTGGATGGCAAAAAAGGAAAAGAAGAAAGAACCAGAGAAAATCACTGGTTAATCCCTTACTTCAAAAGACCACCAGCAGCAGCATCACCTGAGAGCTCATGATGAGTAAAGAATCCCAGGCCCTTCTCCTGCTGAATCAGAACCTGCATTTAACAATGTTTCCCAGGTGCTTCACATGCTAGTTAGAGTTTAAGAAGCATTCTGTTTATGCAGCTCAAAGAACCTATAGCTACAGAGGGGGCCTTAACACAGCTGAATCTGTCACGTTAAATAAGTTTCTATATTTTTTTTATTTTTTAATTTTTGTAGAATGGTAAGTTTCTAATAAGATGAGGTAAAAGGGAGTGGGTGTCAAATGTGTAGAAAGAAAATTGAGACCTTACTATGGATGAAAAAGAAAGAATAATAAGTCCTAAATATGGCCTATGTCAGCATACCATCTGTGATTCAGGAAATGGCTCCGAAAATAGGGTCAAAGTTATTTCAGTGATTAGAATTAGATACAGCTATGGAGCTATAAATATGGGAAGAATACACATGCGATTCATTCCTAGCACAGACTAAAAGTAACATATATTTGGTGAATGAAGTCAGAATCGGCAAATAATAATAATATTAAGAGCCAACATCTCTGGAATGACCACACTCTGTGAGGGACTGTGTGAATTCATTCAATAGTCTCTACAATTCATTCAATAGTCTCTACAATTCATTCAATAGTCTCTTTGTTAGGTTTTTAAAAACTGAAGAGACTAAAGCTTTAGATGTATTTTTGCATGAAAGCATCAGGCTAGTGAGGCAAAACCTGACTTAGGATCTCGCAAATCCTCCTATGTCTTCCTACACGTTAGCTGATTGACTGACAGATCAACCTGCCTTCAGAGAGGTAAAATCAAGAATAGTATTTGTCCACATGATAAAGTTCAAAATTCACCAAAGCCATTCTCTAAATTGCAAACAGACACTAGGAGATACACAAAGATAAAAGCTTAATGTTGATTTGGAGAGATGGGCAGAGACGGGAAGTTCAGTGAGGGTGCCTTTGTCCTCCAGCCAGGTTTGGAAATTGAGGTCTACTGCACTACTAGGTGATCTCCAAAAGCCCCCAGCCCAATTCTCTGGACTAATTTAGTCTGTGCTAAGAATGAGCCCATGTATATTCTTCCCATATTTATAGTTCCATACTTGTATCTAAATCTCATCACTAGAAACGAATAGTTATGACCTTATCATTTATGCAGGCTGCATAGACAACAGGAGGAATCCATAAGTGTAGCTGTGGTGATGCTCCAGCTGTGCAGAACTTCCAACAGCTCTTCCAGCAACCCCAGGGTTCTCCACTGAGCTGGACCGAACAGGCTGGTCTACTCAGGGTTCCTCCTTTGTACCTCATGGGTACACCACAGGAAACAGTTGCAAGAAATGGATCTCCTAAGAAACTCCCACTGTCTGCTAGAGCTGGTTGGGTGGTCACCTGAGTGAGGACACTGTGTCCTTTGCTCCAGGAGGCCAGATCCCATGTGTGAATTTTATATTTGTTTCAATGTAATAACACTTAGCCATCTCATTTCCACTTGTCCTGTTGCTTCAATGTGCAACTGTCTACTTGTCCTCACTTCACTCATCACTTAGGACATTTAAGACGTTTAAGGAGGTCTGGAATGGCTAATGAGAGATTAAGGATTTGATCCCATTTTGTCACTAACAAGTTCCATGTTACTGGTAAACCACAATCTTTCTGAATCTCTAGATAGTTGCTCAATTAGTCATAACTGTCTTGTTTTGTTACTCTAAGAGGGTGAACAAGGACATCTCCTAAGAGCCTTTTCTAAGTGTGAGTTTCTCTAATGGGTTAACACCAGAAGTAAATTTTTCAAAAACTTCTAAAATATTTTAAAACTTCTATACCACATAATCACTAGCACATTTATGTGCCACTTAATGCGGGATCATCTTGAGTTAATCCAAACACAAGTATAATGTATCCTGTGTGCACAAAGCCACATAGGAACAAAGTGTCATTATCCCCATTTTAAAGATGCAGAAATTAAGCTCAGAAAGATGAGCCATTTGTCTAAAATCGCAGTCACTGTGTGTAGAAGGAGCCAGAATTCAACATCAAGTCCAACTCCCAAGACCATCAGTTTAATGGTCACATGATCACAGTTCATTCTGGGGTTATCCTCTACAAACTGGGCTGAAATTTCCAAGTCTTCCCTTCCAACTCTTCCCCTAAAGTTTCCCTCAAAGTTTTTTACTTCAATCCCATGATCAATTTTAATATGAATGAATTCTGATTCAAATAAATATTTGCAAACATACCTTTCAGTAAATCTAGTCCATTATCTTTACAAGGCCAAAAAAAAAAAAAGAAAAGAAAAATAGAATAAAGTTTTCAGGGTGGTTACCATCCTACAAAGAGTAAGCTTCACTGAGTGATTCCAATACCATATATGTCCAATTCTTCCCACTAGCCTTTGAGGGAAAAAAAAAAATGTAGCTGAGAGACTTGGAATTTGTTTTTTTTTTTTTTTCCCAAGTGGGAGTAAGTTCCTCAGAGTCCTTCAAGGATCAGAATTTTATTTTAATGAAAAGAAAAACAAATAATTGTGATTCCTAAAGAAGGACTTGAGTTATTTTATAAAAGCTGTCTATACAAACAACTGTATCCTTACTTTAAAAAACACATTGTAGGAATTTGGGGATTTTATTCCACTCATAAACATATACACACAAACGTCAAGCCAAATGCACAGCATAGACTTTACAAATCTAAGAAGTAAAAGGCCATGTAAACACTGCTTCCAAAAGACTGTTCTCATGAATATAACTTAAGTAAAAAAATAAATAAATAACCTCCCACATGTTTCTGCTCTGGTTATATGTTGGATTTTTAAACAAGTCTGTCTTTAATATACAAGATTTAATTGTGTTAATGGCACCAGCACACCTTTCCCTTTTGATAGAAAGGATCGTAGATCCTTTATTTCACATGTAAACTGTACACATTCTCACATAAATCAAAAAATATCATACTGAAACTTAGCACCTTTTTTGAATTATCACTTTCATGTTTTGGCATTCATCCTATATATAAATAAAAGGCCTTTGAGAAAATATGTACAAGATTATTAGTTGCAGCATTGTTATTGCTTGCAAAACACCCCCACACACAAAATAACTATCAATAAGATATATAAATACTATAAGGTCTATGAATACTCTGAAATAGGGCACAGCTATCAGAAAGACCCATAGAGATTGATCCAGAAAGAACTGCAGACACTATTAAACAAAAAACAGTAGGTTTCTGAGGAGTATTAAGAATGATTCTACTGCTGGACATGGTAGCACATGCCCGTAGTCCCAGTGACGGGGGAGGCTGGCAGGAGGATCACAAGTTTAAGGCCAGCCTCATCAACTCAGTGAGACCCTGTCCCTGGGGATGTGGCTTAGTGGTAAGTTGCCCTGAGTTCAATCCCCAGTGCCAAAAGGAACCAGTTAGAGACAGACGGTGGAGGGGCGGCGGGTGGGGTTGGGGGGGGGGATTATTACTCTGGGAGCAGGGGAGACTTCCAAATGAGCAAGAAAGTTCTTTCTTTACATAGTAAAGGTTTGCATTAATGTACATGAAATTTAACTCTGACTCCCTACTAAAGGACAGATAGAAAGACTTGAAGGAGATGAGTAAATTTTATAGATTTCTATTGTTTGACAACCATTATGCATTACTTATGCAATTAAAACCATTAAGGGAAATATAGCCTAAAATTAGAATGAGTAAATTTGAAATGTAGTCTATGTTCTCAGATACCCTAAAAGCATGTCCAGACTTTAACATGATGAAGGGAGAGATATAGAACTACAAAAAGAAAAAAAAGAAAGAAAGAAAAAGAAAGAAAGAAAGAAAAAGAAAAAAGAAAGGAAGGAAGAAAAAAAGAAAAGAAATAAAAACCTTTAAAACCATTTTTTTTTTTTCTGATTGCTGGAATATGGAGAAACACAGGGAATCCTTGTCCTATCTCATCTTGTTTGGATAACTCTCATGATGCCCTGGAGCCAAATGGTAAGGCTAGATAACCAGAGTTTCAAGGCAGAATACTTCAGACCCTGATGCTCTACCTCAGGCATTTGTCTTACCCAGATAACAAACCAGAAAGATCAGAGAAAACAAAAAGGTATTACTACTTATGGCTTGCTTCACCGCCTCTCACAGAGACTAGATTTGCTTTGTTGACCTTACAGACACCAGAAAGCATGCCCCAAATTTAATCTATACTTGGTCCTTTCTGGAAGGACTTTTTATTTTAATTTAACCTAGGAAAAATAAAATTACTATCCCAAAGGGCATTTTATATACTTATATCTTCAAATATGTATATCACAGAATTTCAAAACACATTTTTTTTTACAAATAGGGCACCAAAATGTGCATTGTATTAAATTTTCTCTATTTCCCTTCTTGCCTATTTATTTACGTAGGATCAAACACAATATTTAAGGAAATAGGCCAGTTAAAGAGGCCAAGTAATAGCTTTGATTTTAAACTGACTTCCTTTTACCCATAGTATAACTTCCTTTAGCCACTGACCCTTACTTACTGCCACAAACCAAAATAGGTACTTTTCTCCTTAGCACTAAATCACACAGATGCCAGCCATTAGGAAGACTACCTCATACCCAAGCCCCCTGGGGGATTCACATGAGAGGGGTCACAGACTGAATGAAGTAGCCTTTTACAGGAAGGCTGAATGACACTATCCAAGAGAATATTGATTCAAAAACTTACAGTCCATTAGACATGACCCACAATTCATCCGTTTGTGGCAGGCAAGACTAGTTTCTTTTTACCTACAGTTGTTGAGAGGCAGCTTATTTTTAGATATCTCATAAAACACTTTGCCTGTTTCTTTAAAATATTTAAATACATCTACATAATCAAATTAAGTTTTGTTTATAATAAAGATCCTAGACTGCAATATGCTGTATTGAGCTATTTGATTATTTGTAGAATCATAATTATCAAGAAGTCCAAACAATCTACGAGAAGTATCATCTATTAACTAATATAACTTTTACTTATAGTGATTTTCTTTCCTTTTTATGGGGGGAGGGGAGCAAATAGGGAATCATTCCCTCATTACTTTATCTCCTCACACATATTTTTTACAGCTATTAGTTGTCCATTATTTCTGTTTCCTTCTCTGGGTCAAATAGGAGTCCAGGGGTTTCCCCATAGGAGTTAGAGGAATTCCCCTCAAACTGATACCACTGTTCAAAAAACTCTCCATGCAAACTGTACAATTTGTTTCTCTTCAATACAAACACTGGAGAACACTTCACTTTGTCTTTTTAAATACATTCCCCCCAATCGCTATTAATTGGAAAAATAAAAGGCCATATGTATTCAATAGTAACTTTCCAAATTCTTGAATCCTAATGTTAAGAAAATTATATATTTAAGAATATATTTTAAAATTCAGTTACAGGCCATTTCACACTATTAGTTAACTATACAATTGTTAAATATTATACTCCTGCTGCCATCTTGTGGTCATTATTGAAATCTCTCTCCCTTCCCTTTCTTTCTCCTTTCTCTCATTCTCCATCTCTCCCCACCCCAATCCTCATTTTTTATTTGTTTGTTTTTGTTTTCCTGCCTTTTAGGAGTATTTATTGTCAAATCTTAATGTCTCTCTTTTGTAACTGGATAGAGAAATGATAGGCACTATTTTCTAGAAAAAAGATTGGATTTTGTAAATTTTTTGGCCTGCATGCAATGTATTTCCTCTTTTCGTATTATATTTTTTTTGCATTTGTCCACCATACCATTCCTTAACAATATATATATTTTAAAGCCTTTATTTTTATTAATCTAGTTTTCTACAAAGAAAGGGAATATAAAGATAAGAAAAAACTAATTTGTATTTTATCAAAGATTTTTCCCTTTCAAATTCTTTCACATTTTTTTTTTTGACTAAGAAAGAAAAAAAATAACTTACGTCTAACTATAAAGCCATACATGATGGAATAAACCTACTCTCAGAAGCCAGGAAGGAGCCTGAGAATTAGAAGAAAAGACACTGCAGACAGAGTCCGGAAGCGAGACCCTAGTGACCCCAGGCTGGAGGGAGGCTCGTGCCCCAGCAACCCTTTATTATTTCTGGACTGTTCTAACCAGCTGTTGGGGTGCCATAAATCTGGGGAGAGATCAAATGTTTTTCTTATGACATGTAACTCTTAAGTAGACTGACCATCAAGAAAAAAAAAAGAGTTCATATTATAAAGGCCACCATTTCTATCAAATTCTATGTCCCCACTTCAATTCCCCCTGAAGAGCCTGAGAGACAGCCATGTAAGACATCATCCAAAGATGTGAATGGAAAGAATTCAATTAGTCAGAATGCTTTAAGACCAGTAGGGGTAAGCAAAAAAAAAAAAAATTCTTTGAAAATGACTTCAAAGAAATCTTCCCCAAACCTCTCTGTGTAACCATGTCTACATTATGCACAATCTGTATTTTTGTGCTTTTATTCTTAAAAATCAATGAATTCTTAAAATTTAGCTTTATTCTAGGCAATAGAGCTATACAGCATAGACTTGACGTGATAGTTATACACTCTCTTCTAACATCCCTTAAAATATGTATCTATTAATATAAAATAAATTCAGTTACATGCCTCCTAGGAGCTTTCCTGGTGCCGCTAATAATATGAACATTACTCTTGGGGAAACCTTGCTCTGAAATATATGTGTTGACTAAGGAGAATCTAGTGAATCTAACACCTTTTATTTATAAATACACAGCTTAACAAATCACAGAGTCAAGATACTGATTTTTTAGAACCACAGCTCAGATCAGAGGCTCTCAAACATTTTTTCTGCAGTGACTCACAAGATGATGACGTTCCCATGTGCAACACACTCTTGTGAAGACCAGACCGTCTGTGGATCTGTGGATTATTTGCAATTTCCTGCCATACATTCGTAATCCTCTCAATCAAGAAAGTCAATGGGAATGGAAGTAGATGGCTCTCCCTAGGGAAATGCCTGGAAATGCACTTCGTCTTACTTTACAAGAAACAAATAATTCATGAATTTTGATTCTTTAAACCATTATCTACTTTTTTTTTAACCTTACAACTAGTCAATTATGCACCATTGTTTTATGATCTCATGGTTAAAATCTGCCAGAGTAACACACAGGATATCAGATTGAGTATTTCAGTGTGATCATATTTTCTGAAGTGACATTGAACTGAACAAGAACTGGTTTTACTCTCTAGAAGACACAAGGGATCCTTTATTTGTTTGGAAGATATTCTAGAAATATGCTGCTTTTACCTTTTCCCTGAAAAGTCCCATGTGGGCAGAGAGAAGTATGGTCAGCTAAGGGTTTAATTTGGCTGGAATTTTTACTGTAAACACTCCTGGTTTCTACCCATAAGTTTACAACCTAAAATATAAAAGAATATTCTATTTTGAGGATTTCTAGCATATGTAGCCAAGTTCATTGGTGACCACGTGATACAAGAAATCAGCATTATCTACACGATGTGAGCAATGAAAGGCATCAAGAAAAATATTAACATTTACCCAAAGGCTTCAGATTTGCTTATGAAACAGTAACAGTATAATATCATTGAATAAACAGACCAAGGGATATTTGTAAGAGGCAAACATACAAATATTTTTAGGGTCCCTATAGAGTTTCTCAGCAGTATTTTTGCAGCATTTGAGGTCAGGGTGCTCAAATAAAGATACATCTGAGGGCTTAAAACACATCTCAAAGCATGCTCTAAATTGGACTATAAAAGAAGGACAGTCTGAATTAGCAGCAAGTCTAACCCGGAGAATAATTTAAGAACCATAGTTGCATAATCTCAATCACAAGTTAAAAAAGTAAAACTAAATCCTAATAAGATAATTACAGTAGATGGCTTACCGGATGTGCCTCTTGTACACAAACTGAAGAAAACAGCACATTTATACCATCCCTTGCACACCCAAGTGCCAGATAACAAAATCAATCCAAATCAATTCTCAGGATAACAAATTAACTACTTAGGACTAATTTCCAAGAATATTTCAAGTCAATATGCACCACAGAAAGACTAAACATGCTGCTAGCACATTGGACAGGGAAAATTACAGAAAGTATTTTAAAACTTGTTGTCAATATAAATTTGATACTGATTGAATTTAAAACTACGCTATTGTCTAAGGTAGTAGAGGTTTCTACAAATTTACACTTAAGAAACAAAATGAAAATGTTTACAATAAAACCAACATAGTGTACCCCAAAGTCTTCCCTCCATCAATACTGTTTAGTAATTATTGCAAAGAAGGTTAAGCATTTTAAGAAAAGGAATCTGTTAAGAAGGAAAATCAATAAAACAAGGAAATGAGTTCTAGGATCAGTCTTTATATGATAAAATAACCTATTTAAAAGATAGACACGTTCTTGATATGTCCATCTTTTATTGAACAAATATTTTAAGGCACTGTCTATTTTCAATGTGAAAAATTAACAGATATTTTTTAAATATTGGAAAATTCAAGCTGGTGTGATGGTACATGCCTGTACTCCCGGTGACTTGGGAACTTGAGGAAGAAGAATCACAAGTTTGGTGCCAGCCTGGGCAAATTAAGAGAGACCTTGTCTCAAAATAAAAAATGAGAAAAGGACTGGGGATGCATCTTAGTGGTAGTTCAATTTCCAGTACCAGCAAAAAAAAAAAAAAAAAAAAAAAAAAAAAAAAAAAAACTTCAGAAATTAAAATTACATAAATAATACTTGAAATATCTGAGGATACTAAATATCTGAAAGATACTAAAAGTTTAAAGCAACTGAGAAAGTGGTCTGCTCCACATTTGCCATTCTATGATTTTTGCAAATGAACTATATCTGGCAGGACTTACAGACACCAAACTAGAAGAAACACAGGAGCCCAGAAGAGACACACAAATAGAAGCAGGTTCAAGAAGAAAGAAAAGGATGAGGAAAAGCAGTACTGAGTAGAAGTAATGGGTACTTCTTTAACAACATCTGATGAACTAGAAGATGCCATGATCTGTTTTATAACAACAAATCCAAAACGGAAACCCTCCTTTCTACAAGAGCTGATCTGTGCCAATCTAATCTAGAGGGGTTTTACAATAACTACTCTGAGAGTTGTGATAATAAGTACTATGAGATCAAGTGACAATTTGATGCGGGTGTATACATGTATGTATGCGCACATATACACATTTATGTATGTGTATTTCCCTTTAACAATTTTTTTTTAATTTCTTCGTTCAACACAGCACATAAAGCTAGACTCAAGGTCAGTGCTCTTTTCTGACAATTCCCAAACTTCTGAGCTTTCACTTTTGTGAAACAGGATATGCTATCCCTGGTTTATCTCAGAGCTCACAGTAACTTCCAAAAGCTACAAGAAACCTAGATAATGCAGGGCCCTGAACTTTGATAAGCAAATTCTCAATGGCAAATGAAAATAATTATTCATACCCTGAGCAACTGTGAAATCACCTGAAAATCTTATCAGAAAAAAGCATTTAAACACAAAAGCATCTTTTACACGGTATGATGAGGAGGCACTGGGAAACAGGCTCTTGGTCAGGGAAGAGGAAAAAGATAGGACAGCTTTTATTTTTTCAGGTCTGTTAGAAATAGCTGCCTGAGTGTCAAATTTCTAATTAATGCATGGTTAAATGCAAACTCTTGACCTATGTGTGTGCATATGTGTATGTCTGTGTATACACACACACACACACACACACACACACACACACATGATTCAAATGGAATTAAAACTGACATACTACAAGAAAATTGGGAAAATGTATGATTCCAGAACTATAAATTAATCCCCAAGTAAAGTGTCTTAAATAGCAAGTATAAACACATGATAAGCTGAAGACCAATTCACCAACTCCAGTACAAATGCAAAAATCAAGAATCCTGGCCTGGGGATATAGCTCAGTTGGTAGAGTGCTTATACACACACACACACACACACACACACACACACACACACACACACACTTCCACAATGATTTGCTCAGTTTTCTCATCACTAAAGGTACTAGCCAACTCCTGTACAGCTTGAACTGAAAGTACAAGTAAAGTGCTTATGTGCCATTGCCATTCTCTACAAATCCTATGTGGCAATATACAAAGATGCTTATGAGTTGTCTTGTCTAAAACCCTCCCCTCTTCCTCTGCCTGCCTCCCTTAAATCTGTGTTATAAATATTAATCATCAGATTCAACCAAATGAATATACACTCCCTAAAGCTCCCTTTAGAATATTATGATGTTAATAAGAAAGAGAAAATAGGTTAATATATTGATATATTATTGGTTAGGGATCAACACATTTTGATGATAGGCCTGGTAGAAAAAGAAGGTTAGCAGGAGGATCCTTGCAAAAAGCAAAGGAATTCTAAAGGAAGCAACTAAGGTTATTTTTACAACCTTCATAATTGCAATCATATCATTCCTCAGGCCTGCCTCTAAGGTGACACTGAGCTAGGAAAACTGGGTGAGGAAGGAGGAAGATTAAAGATTGACAAATGATAATCCCAAGAGTAGGGCTACTTGCCCAGCTGGGCACAGTGCATTCAAGGTGTGGGCTGGATGTGAGTTCACTGGTTATTGTCCCATGAAATCAATTTGGTGCTAGTTTTATGACTTTTAAGTCCTATTCTAATTTAGAGCAGGTGTATTTCTTCATAGAGGAAAGGATTATGGGTCTAAGATAGAACCAGCCATAGTCCAAGTCTATACAGTGTAGAACTTGGGCTCTAAGAACTGTGAGATTTGAGGTTTTAACTGGTCTATGATATTGCCAAGCATTGAGGCCATAAGTCAGTAATTGAACTTCTTCAAGCCTTTTATTCTTCACCTGAAAAGTGGGGAGACTATTTAGAATTGTTATGAGAAAACAGTGAGCTTCTGTAAATTAATAGCATAGCATGATGCAAAGATTAGTTATCTTTATTGTTGCTACCATTGCTATTTTTAAAACACTGTATATTTTCTAATTGATGCTGGGCCTAGAATTCTGTTGGGACACACTACTTCACTGAAGTTGCTTAAATCAAAATTAGGCCAAACACCTTGATTTAGTCCAAAGGTCAAACTAGTCCTGAACTGGATCAAAGATGCAAAAAGCAATGAGTTTTCTGGGGCATAAAGCCCAAAGCATATATGTCTCAGCACAAGAAAGCTCAGGTTTCAAATAATCAACTTACATCATCAAGAATCAAGGGATTCACGACAAGAATAGCTCAAAGGCTTGGGAAAGAGTGTATTATTATCCTTATAACAAATTAATAATTATTCAAGCCTGTGCTTGAGCTAATTTAAAAATTCTGTGCACCCCCCCCCAGCAGACATTATTAAATAGGCAGCCAAAACGAAGAAAAATGTGTCCACAAATTTAAGGGGAAAAATTAAGAGCAATATATCATTCTTGATGTGGAATATATGCATGAAGGGAATCAAGAGTTCACAGAAATCTATGCAAAATATTTGGAGTTCTTTGGCAGAAAGAAAGTACTTTAAATATAAATTTTTAAAATATCATCACCATCATCCAACCAGCCTGCAGTTTTCAATGATAATCACTTGATCCCTACTGGGTATTCCTTGAGGGGTCTGAAAATGAGTACTACAATAAGTTGGATGTGTTTGTTCTTTTTAAACATGATCATTATATTGTACACTTGATACTTATGCTGAGAGCTCAGATCTTCTTTTCCCTAGTATAATTTTCATCTAAGCATTCCTTAGATACTTAGATCATTCTTAATGGAGATTGTGCATTACACTCTCTGTGGACACATGGAAATCTGGCTAATTGGACTGACTTGATTACAATAGTCAATGAATTCTCCCATTTCCTTCCACTACAATAAGTGTATTAAGATATTTTTGCCACCTGTTATGTAAATTTTTAGATTGCAAAAACTTTCAAAAGTAGTGGTTATAGGAAAAAGTTCTTTCATTCTCCCTACCAAATAAAATCCTATACTCTCAAACTCCATTACTTTTCTTGTTAGTATAAAAACACAGTGTCCCAATAAACTTTGGAATGAACCTACTGCACAAATAGCTATCATTCAGATGCAATAGCAACAACTGAACACTAGCATAGCAATAAAGCACTCTGCTTCAGCCCCAGTATACCCATCAAGATGGCACAGCCTCTAACAAAAGACATGAAGTAACCCGAGTATCTACTTCCCACATCCAGTTATCTTAAAAATAGAAAATACACTCTTATTTTGAAAGTATCTTATCTGCCACTAAATTTTATCTCTTAAATATTTTTATAATTTTTTTCCCTTGACCAAAATAAGCTGTCTCACCAGTGATAACACTGTCTCTTTAAGTGCTTGGATGAGTACCTAATTCCAATGGTTACTATTCCCATATATTATACCTGTCAACATTCTTTAAACGCTAATGAGTCACCTTGCTGAAAATAAACTCCATGCTTCCATTTGAAAGTATGAAACTAAGCACTGTGTGGGAAAAAGTCAGCCCTCAGTCACAGTGTAAATCAGGGTACAGGGTGAGTAGAAAAGTTGTCCAGTTACTTGTTACAGACACAAATATTCACTCCACTTCTACAGCACATGAACCACCCGTGGGATGAATGTTCCTACCCCTAATAAAAAAATGCTGGGGCTGGTGTTTGGGGAAAGGGGATAGAAAAAGAATGATTTCTTCTCAGACCATACAAAAACTCCTCATTCTTTCAGATTTCTTCTCAAGAAATTTTTCAGAAAGTGCCTCATTGAGAGCTGGTATTTGAAACAGAAGAGACTCTGGAGACTCTTGTCCTCTCCATATCCTAGTAAAATCTGCTATGCTCCAAAGCTGTGCTGTTCCTCCGGGGGGCACAGCCCAGACACACAAATCTGAAATTTCAAAAATGCGATAAAGCTTGAACCCAGCAGCCCTGGGAGGCCAGCAGCTGCAGGGTGACCGCTGATGAAGTGGCTTCTTAAGGAGGTGGGCAGATTGATTCCAGCTGCTGAGTGCAGGGCAGGGCAGTGGCCATGGAATGCACAGCCAGGCTGAAGTAAGACAGCAGCAGCTTCCCAACCAAGGGCAAAGCCAAGTATTAACCTAGCAGAAGAAAGGAGAATGCCACTGATCCATCCACTGGGACTTTCAAGGCAGGCTGGGCCAAAAGGTACCATTTGGATAGTGTCACTTCATAAGTGATTCATGACTCAGGAAGTCTGAAAGCTGTCCTTGGAGATATTTGTTCAAAAGGGCCCACATTTCCTAAAGCGAGTTCTTCCTGCTTGGTTCCTATTTTTTCTACCCTCACCCACCCCAGCTTCTAGTCTTCTAATAGCTCTAAAAGCCAGTCCCGTCATCCCTGTCCCCAATCAATGCACAAGAGAGAGTCCACAAGCTGACAAGGAGGGAGTACCCTTAAGGAGTAGGAGATAGGGAGAACCCTGCTTATGTCCTGGATGAGGATGGAGAAGAGGACATGCTCTTCCAGAAAAGCTAGCCTCATAGTAAGAGAGCTAGGAGATTGGTGCGGAGGGTAGTTTAGGAGTCTCCTGAGGGCCCCAAACTCAGATACCAAGTGATCTAAGCAGAAGGAAGGGGTAAGAGATAGGCGGGCATGAAGGCACGCCTAATGGAATATTCAATATCCTGAGAAATGCACTTTCAGCCCTGCACTTCCAGAGACTAAAAGCCAGTAATGGGCTTTGGAGTCTGCACTTCCTCTCCCTAATGTCCAGAGGCGCTTTAATGCTGCAGCCAATCGATCAGCCTTCTCCGGTGAAGGCGGCGAATGGAGTGCAAAAGCTTCCTACTTGTGGCCAAACTCCGTCCAGCCTCCTCTGCACACCCCGAAGGAGGGACACACAATTTTGAACTGGACTTGGCTCTTAAAATGTCCGGGAGGAGGAAAGGAAGGAGTCTGGAGGCGCCCTGAGAAACAGCCCGCCCTTCCCTCCTCATCCTAACTTTTCCAGGAAGACATTTAGAAGGAAAACAAACAGGGAGGGCGCATTATCCACCTTGGGACAGGGCTGAATAGTAGTTCCAAAACAGCTTCAGGTGCAAGGTCACCTGGCATCCTTCAAGCCAGGGCAAAGGAAAGAATGGTCCTTCTGGAAGGGACGCACTAGAGCAAAAGAACATTCAGAAGGTGGGGTTTCTTTGCCATTTCTTGCTGACATCGCTGTTGCATTGAAAGAGACCCCGTGAATAAAATCTCCCCTTCCCACCGCGAAGCTAGAGTCTGGACCCCTGCCGTGGAGACGACCTGTCCTACCCCACCCGGTGCCCTCCTAACACAGCTCGGGCTCGGCTAAGTTCAGTCCCTAAATTGAACTCAACCCTGCCCAGCCTCCTATAGCCACTCCCCGGGAGGTTCGGACGGCCCTTGTGAGCATGCCCCGTGGCCTGGGTCTCCTCTGGGAACTTCTCCAGGGTCCAAGATGGGCCGGGTAGTGTCCCAGCGTGGGCGCCCCCACCGAAGCGCACAAAGAAAGCCGGCGCGACAGCAGCCCGAGTGCTGAGTGGCCAAGTTAGCAGACTCGAGAAAACTTTCCCCGGTCCTTCTCCCCACCCCCACGCCACAGGGGCGCGACTCCCCGAGGAGCTCGCCTTTCCCAGCCCGGCAGAGACCAGCGCAGCACGTGATGGGCAGAAATAAAAATAAACACTTCCCATTCCCGGCCGCAGGGCCACCCCCACTCCGTGCGCCGCAGCTAGCAGGGGGAGCCGTGAGCTCACTAGCCCCCTCCGCCGCAGACCCGAGACCCCAGCCCAGGATCATGAAGTCCCCACCGGCGCCCGGCCCTCCGCCAAGAGCAGTGGCCTTAGCTCTCTCCTGCGGCGCCAAGCCCCGGCGCCTACCTTTCAGATTTGGTGAACTTCCGGAATGCCTGTCGGAGGTCGTGGAAGGACCTGTACGTCTGCGGCTCCGCGGAGATGCCCTGTGCCCGGGTGGTCCGGGGGCCGATGTGGGTCGAGGGCACAGGCAGCACCGACTGGCATTTGTGAAGCTTTCTCTTCAGCTCCTGGATTTCCTCCTCCTTCTCTGACAGCCGCTTCTCCAGCTCTTTGATCCTCTCCTCCTTGAGCATGAGAATCTTGGCAAAGTCTTCCTCCAGCTCGCTCATTTTTTCTCTGAGCCCCTCCGCGAAACTTTTCTCCGGCGGCGGCGGCGGCGGCTGGGACGACAGCCGGGAGAGGCGAGCGCGGATGAGTGAATGGGGCGCAAAGTACTGGAGCGCAGCGGAGGGCTGCCCCTTAATGCGGCGCGAGGAGCTGCTAGCTTCGATCCACTTCTGCTGAATGGACTAAAAGCACCGAGGGGAGGATGAGAATTCTAAAAGCGATGGAGACGAGAGGCAGAGTGCTAATCCCTAGCCTCTCCGGGGAATAGGTGATTATCTTTCATTGAGAAACCAATTAGAGCTGCCCTTTCTCCCCTGAGACCCCCTCCCCCGTCCCCCTTTCCCAATCACTCCGTGAGAAACGCGCGCGCACCACCCCACCAAGAGCCTAGTTTCTAGCTGAGCGTTGAATCAGAGAGCCTGGTCTCACTCCATCACACAAAAATCAAAAATCACTCTTCCACGCTTTGTGGTACCAAAAGAAGGGAGTGGGATGGGTGTGTGTCGGGGGGAGCTTTATGCCACTTGATCCTTGAAATAGCAACAATTACCATGTGATCTGGTGGATGACGCAGTGCTTGTAACTAGATCCCAAAGAGTGTGTGTGCGCGTGTGTTTGTGTGTGACATTTCATAAATATTAAACTGCCATTAGACAATAACCTGCACAAATTCATCTTTGTTTTCACCTTTGATTTTCTTTCTGCTCTGGGTGGATTTAAAAGGCAAGGTAGGTGTGTGTTCGTGTGTGTGTGTGTGTGTGTGTGTGTGTGTGTTTCTTGCTGTGAGGTGCTGATGTTGGGACCCTAAGTAATAAGAATGATAGAGCAATAGCAGTTCCAAATTTTTCAGCATAAAGCATTACTGGAAATTGTGAACCAAAACTGTTGGACGTATAGTAATGAGCCCACTAGTGTTTTTACGGAAAAGAGGCCATCCCATGCATTGACTGTAAACATTTTCAAGTCCAGATTTTATTTCATCTGCGACAGTTAAATTTTGTATAGTAAGCATCCAAATTACATCACAACATCGCCTTTCATGGTTCTGAAGCCGCTACAGCTAGCCAGTACTAACCTGCTGGGTCACTCTACAATTCCAGTTGGGGTAGAAACTGCATCTGTAATCATCTGTTTCTCTCTTACTTGTGCATCCATTACCTACCCTAAGCTAGAGTCCGAGTATTTTCTAATACCTACGGTTTTAAAATATGTACAGTATGTATCACAAAGAATTTATTTCACAACATGCAAGTTTATTTATCTACATGATGGACATTTTTTTCAAGTAATGATAGATAAATTAGTAAATTTTTTTTGAAATAGGTGCAACTAAGACACCAAATGATTCTTTCTGAAATAGTAACTTTTCTTAAAAAGAAAAATCAATATGTAATAACTATTTAAAAACAAAAAGTGTTCTACCTGGTCTGAAACAAGTAAAGGAAAACAGGCATATACCTATTTTAAAATAAACTCTTTATTACTTACTTTTAGTTCTAATCGTCTGATTATTTTAAACTAAAATTATTACAGACCACATCTGAATTTCTTGATGGTACCAGATGCTAAATTATGGCTGCATCTACTCATTTTGGAAAAGGGTTCTCTGTTGTTGTTATTCTTCTGTTACTGCTGTCTATGAACAACTTAATCTGCTACAATTCTTTTAGAAACACTCAAAATAATTGAATTTTAAAATAATACATTGAAAAAATCTTTGATCACATTTAAAAATTTAGGGCATAGCTTCAACTTTATTTTTGGAACAAATAAAAATAGTTTTAAAATGACTCTTTAAAGACTTCTCAACTCTTATACTATCTTAAATGAACACTTTATTCCTTCTAAACATATTATTGTTTCTCCTGCTTATTACAAAGAAAGGAATATTTAAGCCAAAACTACACACCCACACCCCAAAACTAAATTCATCCCTAACTTCCAAAATGTGTTTTTGAATGAGTCAGTTTTAACTTAAATAATGTCAATCATAGTGACATTAAAATTTGTGCACTGGCTTAAATTTTTTAAATGTAGAATGCAAGGAAAACTTGAGAAATAACACTCTGGCAGATTTTTTAAATCATTGAATTATTAAAAAACAAAATATCAATAGAGGCCAAATAAACTTTGAAGATGATTCAACCCAACCTCATATTATAAGATGAGATCTTGGAGGTGAAGTCCAAGATCACACAAGGACAGAAGTTTGAATCCAGGACTCCCAGCACGATGCTGCTGCTTTCCTACTATTCTGCTTCTAGCTTACAACCTGAAAACCTAGAAATTTAAGGATTCTGATGATCTACCACTCAAAGATGTGAAGGTGCCTTGTTGCTTACTTCTAAATCTGCTGCAGCAGTGATACTGTCAGAGGAGAAATATTAATGAAACCTTAGGTTTTGTTTTTGTTTTTGTTTTTCTTAAAGGAGAAGGTCGCCATCTAGTGCCCTTAGAGATATTTGCTAAATAGAAATAAGAACATTCAGGTTATGTTCTTAAATACCTGTAGCAGTGTTTTCATGTTTCATTTGTGAGAGAAGTAAATAAATTATGAAGAATGCTGACGAAGCATTTTTTAAAGCTTGATATTTTATAGCCACCAGACAACAGTGGTGCTAAGCACAGAGCTAAATCCTGTATGTGACTGATTTTAATCCCCACCATGACTCTGTAAGGTAAGTACTATTACTTGATTGTATTTTATAGGTGGATGAATGGGTGCTCATCCAGATGAGTAATCTGCCATGGTCACACTGTCCAGATTTGGTCCAGGCTTTCTTAATCCTTGGGCAGCCCTGCTTCTACCTGAAATGTTTTAAAATGTACATTTCTATGAGTCCAGTGAATATTAAAACTATAATGCCTTACTTCATGGAGACATTCTAAATTAAAAATCCCATATAAACCCAGATAAATTCCTAAGATTCTGGCTTGGGAAGTTATCTTAGTTTACCGAAGTTGTTTCACTTGTGCTACTTTGGAATGTTGTATACATTTCATATATAATTTCAAATGTTTTTATATAAAATGATTTGCACTTTCAAATCTTATGTTTGTGCTTTGTCCATTTTTATCTGTTCTACTGAACACTTTCTACAAAGCCTGAAGTCTTTTGATGGCAGTAGTTGTTTGGGGATTCCTGTCTCTCAATCTAGGTCAGTGTCAGGGAACAACAAGAGGACGATGTCTATTTAAAAACTAAAAAAAAAAAAAAAAAAAACTAAAAAAAAACCTCACTAAAAGCAGTCTGATTTTACTATCTATATTTTTCTAGGAGATATGAAAAAATTCAATGATAATAAAAATATATCCACCCACCAAAACAAATTCTCTGTGTCGGAGTTCAAGCAAATGAATTTTCCTGCATATACTATTGAACAGGTAGACCCCTCTCATTGCCCCACCCCTTGGAAAAATAATGTCTTTGATGGATATTGTAAGGATACAGACCAAAGAAGATGAGCATGTGAGGTCCACATGAATGGCAGTAGAAGAGTCCAGAAGAGGTATGATAAAATGAAAACAGAAATAGGGGCCCCACCCTTGGAATGGATAGGAGCACAACAAAATTCCAACCATCTATTTCCAGTATCTTTGTATCCAAACACTTCTCTTGGTTGCAAAAATGATAGTACTTTGAAATACTGCTTGCAACACATTTTCTATCAAGGAACAAAATTGATGAACTAAAAAGAATACTAGATTTGGAATAAAAAGATCCATATTTATATCTCTGTTCTGTCACTTCTCCAGCTGTATACTCTCAAACAAGCCCCTTAACTTCTCTGGGATTCAGTTTCCTCAAAACTTCCTAGGGGTTACCTAGGCCCCGTTTCCCCTTCCTACCTTTAACCAGTCTATAAAATTCCATTTCCCTTGTGACACGTTTGAAATCATCAGCCTGGTCTTACAGACAACATCCATCCAATAACTTTAGCTGAGTTTAAAACTTTGAGAGAAGAGTGAGTTACGATGGAGTCTGATTGGTCCTAAAAGATTGAAACAGTTTTTTTATTAACAGAAGCTTGGAATATTTTTAGTCAATTCTATATTATACTAGATATGGCTTCAACATTTTTCACTTGAACCAGCCATGTTCTGGTGATCATAAGGTGTGGTCACACCTCAGGCAAGATAAAAGCTTATTAAGTCCAGAACACAACCATTATCTCCATGAAGCAACACATAAAACATAAAAATTGTAAATGAATTATCACCATTAATTAAGCAAACTACAAAACCAGTTGTATTTCATTTATCGAATTTATGTAAACAATCACAAAAAAGTCCCTACAGAAAAATGTACATAAATGCTCTCACAAAGTGATCCTACTAACATAAAAAGAATTCTTTCTCAAGCTGCATGCAACAGGGATTCCAGTGCCTTTTATAATTTTTTAATCTTATCTTTCTTTAGGTTTGGGAAAAAATTGACTTTCTAGAAATTCTGAAAATAAAACTAAACTTAGAAATGGCAATACTTAATATACTGCAGACCTCAAATTCTGAATATGGAAACAGAGATGACAAGTGACTTGGGACTAATAATTTCAATATCACAAATATGGAGAAATAGACACAAAATTCTGCACCCAAATCCTCAAAGATGCAAGCAAAATGTTATTTTTTAAAATGTATTCATATAAATATGATATTTTTTTTCTGCTTTGAATTATGAGGAGAGGATGGCTCAGCTCAGAGAGGGTGGGATGGGGACAAAGTTAGTGATGGACAACGTTTGTAATGGGAGTATTGATGCTGCATTCATGCCCCCAGGACTTCCATGCTCCTGTTACATGTGTATGTTCTCCCAGTTTTTCAATTGAACACTAACCAGGGTCCTGGATGTGAGAGGATTTTGCAGATATAATTCATGTCCCAAATTATCTGACTTTAAGACATTATCAGGGAGGGCCCTTGATGATGATCCCTTCAGAGGAATTAGGGTCTTCATGAGACAGGGATTTCAGTGTGACTGGGATGTGACTCAACAGAGAGTCAGTGTTGCTCACTTTGAGAACAGAGCAGGCCACATAGCAAGGTGGACTCCAGAGACTTAGAGTGATAACTAGAAAGGAAATGAGGACCTCTATCTATAATGAATTCTAAACATTTAAGCTGAGAAGAGGACTTTAAGCTGGGGATATAAATGCCACACAGCTGACATCTCAATTTCTGCCCTGTGAGGTCTTGAGCAAAGAGCCAACCACGCTGTGACTACACGTCTCACTTCTGGAACTATGGGACAACACTCAGTGGGTGTAGATTTAAATCTTTGAAGTTTGTGGTAATTTGTTAGACAGTGAGATAAAAACGAATAAAATACTCAACTATCATTCAAAAAGAAGTCCATTAAAACTTCCAGAAACGTTTTACCATTCTCAGAGGCCTAACTTTCCAAGAATCGTTTTCATTGAAACTTCTTTAATGCATTTCAAATGGATATTTGAGGACATAAAAGTTTATTAAAAATTATAAACTGTTTAAAACATACCTGTGACTGTACGAGCAGCCTTGTGAGTATGTCAAAATCTCTTCCGTAAAAGATGTGTGTGCTTAGGTAGTATACTTCTGTACCTGATGTGTAAATCTTTGCAACTGTAGGTTCTAGAACGTATTGAAGCTATTCGTTAGTTTGAATTACTACAGAGCAGAAATGTTACTGTAATTTTTCATGTGTAGCTAATAGTTCTGTGATCTTGGGCAAATTACTTGGTGTGCTTAGCCTTAATTTTCTGTAAAATATCAATAACTCTCTTTGGTAGTATTATTCATTTTTGATAAAGAATTTAGTACTGGGAATGCATTTAAATAATATTGGATTCTTATTCTTGAATTGAATGTTTCCATAGTTATACATGGAAATAAAGTGCTTTTACATCATATTATCTTCCAATTTCAAATATTAGAGTCAAATATTTGAGAAAAATTTGACTTTCTTTGGCTTGATTTTTCTTTTAATGAGGAAAATATACTCATTTGCTTGGAACTTTTAAAAATAAATTCTTTTTAACAGAAAATGCATGTCCTTGATATAGGATTCAAAAAACTAAAAACATAAAATTCAAAAAAACATATACAATTAAAAGTAAGTCTCCCTCTCATTCCTTCTCTCCAGTCCCCCTTTAGGGAAGCAACCATTCACTAGTACCATGTACTTATGTGTCCCTTTGTAATATTCTATTTATTCATAAGCATATTTGTATATTAACACATATTTTATGGCAATGAGATTTAATAACCTGGGTTATTGGCTAGCTTATTCCTAACTTAGAGCTATTATTTTCTTACTTTGAAGACCATGAGTAAATTCAACATGTCCTACTGTCACAATCTGTGACAAAATGGTAAGTAACTAGGCAGGAATATTGCAGAACTTGGAGAGTATGGGTCCTTCCTTCAACTAGGCATTGTTTTATAGATTTTTTTTCTTTCCCTTTAAGTAAAGGTAGGCACTTTGAGTGTATTAAATGTGTTTAATGACTTTGGAATGACCTGGTATTTTATGAACCCAAACCAAACTTTATGAGGCATGTATTTTTTAAGGACATGATAAAGTAACCTGTTCTTAATTTCCCTTCATACGTTTTTTAGTTTTAACAAACCATTGCTGGTCATTCTATTTTAACAGTCCCTCAGTCTTTTCTATCACTATCTTCTTGGTCTCTAATCAAAATTGCACAGTTGGTTCAATTGTTCATTTGCTGTTTCCGATTCAATGAGAACACATTCATTTGGAAATGATTTTGTCTAGGCATTTATTAAACAAGTAAATTATAATTTGTTTTTATATCTGTCAAAAATAGTCCCGCAGAACCTATAGTACTCCAAGGGATATTAAAACTCCCATATTCGCAGGTAACATTTAACAAGTGCCATATTGATTCGATTTTTCAAATCTGTGTTGTATGTGGCTCTCTTTGAGCTTTTCTCATAGAAGTAGGAAGGTGGAAGTAACATTGAAAACTTTCCCATAATAATTTTGAAGAATTGTGTTAGTTACAATGAAAAGTATTTCTTTGCACTGAAAAATGCTCTGTGTCAGCTCTCCACTCCCCTCTCCACGCATCCATTTCAGCCACCCACAATCTACAGAAAGCAAGGAGGTGGCAGAGAGGCAGGATATTGAACTCGGAAGACACAGTACCCGCCACCCTTCATTCAAGATTTCATCTAATAAAGGGAGATCATTTTACAAAGCACAGGCAAGCAGACATTACTCAGACTGTGATTAAAATCATCAGCAAGAAACTCTGCCGGGAATACTTTTGGGTAACATAAGGTGAGGCTGGGTTTGTATGTGTGTGCGTGCATGTGGGTGTGCACCTGCATGTGTATGTCAGTGACTGTACTTTCCTGCTAAATCATTTGGGTAGCTTGAATGTATCAGGCAAAACCAAACTCTTCCTGTAAGTTTTCTTTGTGAGCATGTAGGTACTTCCACGCAAAGTGCAGAAGTGGAGGGATGTGAAGAACAGATGGGAAATGCCACAGATGGCTGAGGGTTACAGATTCTAGGACTCCACTATCAATCAGGACCGACAACTTCCGCCTCTGCACAGTCACACAAACAGATTCGTCTTTTGCGCAAATGTCAAATTAGCATTCTAGGAAAGATACAGGAGAAGAGCCATTTGCGCCAACAAGCCTTTTATTTGAGATGTTATGAACTGGCATTCTTCTTTTCAAATGGTCATAGTACCTGAGCAGATGTAAGGTTCATTCCCTCAAGAGATATTTTTTGATTGGTTTTCTACAGGTCACAGTCACTCTGCTAGATACTGAGGATCCCACTAAGATGAATAAGGGTCATGAGGGTGGAGAAGTTGCTACTGAGTGTTGGGAGCACACAAATGTAAGCAGCTAATCCTGAAAAAACAAAGCAAAACAAAACAAAAACTCCCCCAACCCCTAAATTCTCTCATATTACAGAGGAAGGGGAAGGGAGAACAATAAGCTAAGACATGGGGTGGGGATAGATGGAGGGAGAGAAAGAGGAGCCTCAGCCAATTATCCAAAAATTCATTTGTTAAAAGCAATTCATTGAAAGCCAAAATCAACAAATAACCAACTGGAAGGCAAAGGATTCACTTGACATACAAAGAAGTTACTGAATTTCTATAACATACAATTTACCATAAGTTTTCATTAAGGAAAAGCCTTTTTGAATATTTGTATAATACCATTGAACAGATTTTTCTATGAATATGTTCTCTGAAAATCCCAGATAATCCTTTGGTCAGGGGCTGATGAGTGGTGGGGCTCCTGTAAATAAGACAAGGCCCATTGGTGGCAGAAAAAAATAGGTGCCGGGCCTGTTGAGTGTCTTACCAAGAGCTAGAAATTCCATGCTAAGAGACACTGACTTCATAAAATTCCATGGCCAGGGAAAAGTTCACAGTAAATAACATGGAGGTTCCCCAAAAGATACTTGAAAACACCAAGTATATTCTGTGCCACCAACAATGTAGTACTGGAATTTCCTCATTGGGTTTTATGTTTATATAAGATCAGCCTCTTTTTTTTTTTTAACTTCCATTAAAAACTGTTTTTTCTTAGTGGGTATGAAAAACCACTAAATCCTCAAATATTAAAATAATGAGATTACTAAAAGAAAAAGAGTATCCTAACAGGATAATCTTGCAATAAAAATTTATCTACTTGTTTAATAGAAATACATATCATATACTTGAATTATCATCTTATCTTTTAGAGGAAAAAAATAAAATTCATTTCATGAGAAATTAAATCTTTTTTCCACATAAAGATAAAATTAATAATTCATTAATACACTATGTAACAGAGAATGCTCATGAGCATGTGGCAGTGAGGAAGCAGTTTTTTCATTGCAACTAATGATGAAACACTGCAGTAAGAGATTACAGAGAAATTGGAAAGGGATTATAGGCATAAATTTTACAGAACATTTTATCAACAAGAATAATTTTAATACTAAAAATTGATTATTCTGCATTTAGAAAACTATGAGTAGAGTGATTAATCAAAACTTCCTGGATAATAATTATGGCATATATTTCCAGATAGATTTATCTGTAAATCCAATGCAATTACAATGGTATTTTAAAAATACAAGTGGATGAATTGATTTTAAAATTCATATGAAACAGATACTGCAGAATTTTTTGTGGAAAATACTTCAAAATAAATTTGTGCTCCTGTTCTACCAGCCATCATCTACAGCTATAGTAATTAAGCCAATATGATGAGTAATAAGGAAAAAGGTCAATGAAAAACACTCTCGAAACAGATTCCTATCTACACGGAAATATAGGTCATTATAAAAGAAGTATTTCAAATTGCTAGAGAAAATTAGGAGAAATTTTCTACAATGTACATTCTAAAATAATATGCAATATGCATCTGTTCAAATAAAACATTTATTTATACAACTTTTTTTCTTTCTTTTTTTTTTTTTTTTGTACTAGGGATTGAACCCATGTATGCTTAGCCACTGAGCCACATCCCCATTCTCCAGCCTTTTTAATTTTGCTTAGGGTCTCACCAAGTTCCTGAGGCTGGTTTTGAACTTGGAATCCTCTTGCCTCAGCCTCCTGATTCACTGGGATTACAAGTGTGCACCACCACACCTGGCTTCCATTTTTTTTATTATGAAAAAAGATACACAATATGCAATTTTCCATTTTAATTATTTTTAAGTGTTCATTCATTGGCAGTAATTATATTCATTATTGTGCAATCATCACCACTATTCATCTCCAGAAATTTTTCATCTTCTCAAAATGAAACTTAGAACCTATTAAAAATCATCTACCAATGCCTTCCTCACCCCAGTCTCTGAAAGTCACTATTCTTCTTTCTGTCTCTATAAGTTTTGACTGGCTTATCTTAGCATAATGTCACCAAGGTTTATCCATATGTGTCAGAATTTTCTTCCTAATTAATCCTAAATAATTATTTCATTTTATGTAGCTACCATATTTTGTTTATCCATTCATCTGTCAATGGACACTTGGGTTGCTTTCACCTCTTAGCTATTGTGAATAATGCTATTGTGAACACTGATGTTCAAATATATGTTTGGATATCTTCTTTCATTTCTTTGTGGCATATACACAGAAGTGGGATTGAGGGTAATTATACTTTTAATCACAGATAATATTTTACAAATACATCAACAGTTGGTATCTATCACATGCAAAGAGTTCCTACAAATCACTAAAATACAAAACATTCAATAACAAAACGACAAAATCAAAGAAGTTTATCTTCTCTAATAAAATTCATTTTTGCCTCTCAAATTGGCAAAATTTTAAAAATTGATAATTCCTTATTGTCAAAGTTGTTATAAAAGTGCCATCCCAAATACTAATGACAGTAGAAGCTGTTAAAGCTCTCTATAGCAAGCAAGTTGGCAATAGTTATCCAAATTTTAAATGTGCACTTGCTTTTATTCAGCAGACCTACTTCTAAAAACTAATAATCTAGAAGTAATGATTCATGTGCTTATACAAAGTTTTTTTTTGCTGTTTTTGAAAGTGAAAAAGTAATCTAAACAAGCAATTAAATAGTTGGTGATACATTTACAGTATGAAATTCTATGTAGTCATTAAAAGAATGAGGTTGACCTATCATTTTTGTTATGTTTTTGATAACAAAAAGTGAGGGGAAAAACAACCACCCAGGAGAAAAGTTTGTGATTTAATTTACACATGACCATTTGTACATGGTATGTAAAAAGTGTGTATATATTTAGTTTAGACTGTTAATGATTGTGACCTTGGGGAAGAGGACTAGAAGAGAGACAAGGTAAAGAAGAACAATCATGTTTTAAAGATATATATTGCTTATGTAATTTTTAAAATGTTGCATAATAACAGATACATAAAACACACATTTTGAATTACAACTATAATCTGATGAGTTTAGACAGATATTGTAATAGTTTGGATCTGAAATATACCCCAAAGGCCCATGGGTTAAAGCTTTGGCTGTCGCCTGTGGTACTATTGGCAGGTGGTAGAACATTTAAGAATTGGGACCTAGCAGAAGGAAGTTAGGTCATGGCAGAGTATACTGGTACCCCACCCCTTATTCTCTTTTTCCATTTTTGGCCATGAGGCAAAGGGCTTTCAACACCAAGTGCTTCTTCCACAATTTACTACCTTGCCCAAGGCCCAATTGACCATGAAACCTCTGAAATTGTGAGTCAAAATAAATCTTTTCTCTTTATAAGGTGATTATTTCAGATATTTCTCGCAGTAACTGAACACTGACTACCACAGATATATGCATCCATGAAACTATCACTGCAAACAAGATACCAAATTATGGGAAATTTTTAAAAATTATTGAACATACATATGTATATATGCATATGTATATATTTGTTTAATTAATTAATTAATTAATTAATTAATTTTTGTGGTGCTGGAGATTGAACCCAGGGCCTGTGTATGCGAGGCAAGCACTTCGCCAACTGAGCTATATCCTCAGCCCCTCTCTATATATACATATATAAAATATCACAAATGAAGTGATTAAGTTTTACTAATAAATATTGTTCAGAAATAACTTTAAAGCCATCATTTCCTTTCCTCTCTCACCTGAATCTTGATATGGCATGGAGGGAGCGATTGGTCATCTGAGATGTGCTCAATGGAGGGGTAGCCTTCAGATTTGCTAGTTTTCACTAATTCTTCCAGCTTCTAGATGGCAGCCTCCAAGTGGATAAAATAAACAGGAAACAGTTCAACAGAGTTTAGAAATAATCTTATTTAATTGGCTTCACACATAAAAACATCATTTCTGTAACATCCCTAAGAGGTTACCCTGTACACCAATGACTAGATTGTTTATACAATTAGAACGAGTGTGACGTTCGATTATATAAATCAGAGTTCAATCAACTTAGGCACTGTTGACATCTTGAGCCAGTTAATTCTTTATTGTTGGCAGCTGTCCAGTGCATTGTGGGACATTTAGTGACATCTTTGTCCTCCATCCACTAGAGGCTAGTAGCACCCCTCATCCTGAATTATTACAACCAAAGATATCTCCAAACGTTGTCAAATGACAATTGACATTGCACTGATATAACTCAGTTGAGTTGAAACCCACTTGTATAAATTGATACTAAGAGTTAATCATTAAAATTAATTCTTATGGGGACCATTTCAAATCATCTTTATTCATTTTAAAATCTTATTCTGTACTCACTTTCAATAGCACCTGGAAGTAGTTTATGCCATATTACGACACCAAGGGACTGATTGCTGCAAGACAGTTTTAAAGATGAAGACAGCAGCTGAAAAAAAAAAATCTGGTTAGTGCTACCTGGTCAGTGTCTTTGCCACTCTTGTCTAACAGAGTTTTGAAGAACTATACCGGAGAAATCTTGTCTTTATACTGTGTCTTATTTGTTCATTGATTTGGAGTTAATTGTCAGAGAACAAAGCAATCAAAGAATTAATGAGCCATTTCCACTAAATTTTGGTATGAAATTTTTCATTCAATGATTAGTGGGCATTTAATATTTTTTTGAGTAAATATTTGGGAAAATTAAAGAATGTAATTATATGTAGTATAAATCTGTTTCTCATTTCCCTAAGACATCCTTTAAATATTATTATTATTACTTTTTGACAGTATTTCTAGTTCTGTTCTTCTCTCTACATGGGCTTGACACAGACATGATATATATTCAGTATATGAAATTTAACCTCCATATTTCAAATAAACTCCTTTTCTTTAAGTCAAAATAAATAATAAATGACATCTACAGAGATTTGATTAAGACATCCTTTTGTAATTATGGAAGAAACAAGAAGAGGTTACCCAGTCTTTAGGGTTTTGATAATGTACTTTCAGATTCAATAACATCACTTAATGGATCGTGCTTGAAAAGTTTTGATTATTTAGTATTGAAAAAAGGATATGACTTTTCTGAAAACTAGAGTTTACTTTGCATTTGCAGTCAGTTTCAGTTGAAGTGAAATATAGATCCAATTATAAAGATGTCTGCAATGGGAAATTAATGTTAGTAAGTTCATACTTATATAGCTATACGTGACCTGACTTTTCAAATTAAGTAACTTCTTGTGTTCAATTGTTAATAAAATTAAAATATTAATATGGTATTCATGTGTTCATTGAATACTATGTGGAAGGCACCATGTTAAGCCCTTTATTGTACATCAAATTAGTAAATCCTTACTCCCTAAATTTTATACTCTTGGTTTTGATGACATCAGACAAGATCTATAATTTCTCTAAGTCTTTGTCTTCTCATGTGTAAAATAGCAATGATAGTTTTTACCTTTACCATTAAGGGATTATAAAAATAAAATATTAATAGTAGTAATAACATCAAGAACAATAACTCAGTACAGTATTTAAATAATAACATTAAATGTCTCTAAGTATTTTCTAAAAATTATTGTGCTCCAGTGAGTCTTTCCTTGAAAACTATGTAAATGTAAGCATTTTACTGCCATACATTATCATTTGAGAACTGTGTCCCTGTGGTAGATTGCAAAACTACCTGTAATAATTTCCTTTCCATATCTATGCTTTTGGAAATTCCCTCTCACATCAACTTTAGACTTAACCACGTCACTTGCTTTGATCAATGGGCCAACAACAGATATGACACCACTAGCCTAAAGAGTGTTCATACATTTGAGGCTTAGGAAAATTGTGATCACTACCAATGGGAATCAGCCCAGTCCAGCCTACTGGACAGTAAGTGTGACATGACCCAGTTACCTCCATTGTCCCTGCCAACTGGCAGCCAACTACCAGGCTTGTAAGTGAGATCATCAGCCCCTCTCTGAGTGCAAACAGCCAAGTGAGCCTGGCTAAATCAGCCCAGAACAGAGACTCTGCCCAGCAGGGCTGCACCCAGATGGCTGCCCCACAGAGTAACACATAAAGTGGTGTTGTTTCAAGCCACTCAATTTTGGAGTGGCTTGTTACACAGCAAAACTAATTGAGTCTTGCCAGGCAACATAGATAAGGATAAAAATAAACACAATTTAAATGCAGATTTAAACTCTAAATCTATGTTCCTAAATAAAAATATTGGCTCACTAATCAAACGTCATAAATAGCATCAAAAATATAACACAGTGGCAAATATGGGCTAGTGCTATGATGTATAAAGGCAAGATCTTCTCCATAGAACAATAATAATAGTCAAGCTTTATCTTCTGTACCATCTCCAAACTAGTGAACTGTGGCAAATTTCAGTGTTGTGTTTACAGATTCCAAGGCTGCCTCTTACTTTGAGAGTGGGCAGGAATTACATGCACATCAGACATTTGCAAGGCTTGCCATTGATTTGATGGGTGTTCATGGCCACAAAAGGTACTCATTATTTAATTTGCATCGCCCCTCTCTTTGCAGAGCTCAGAGTCAAGACTTAGTTTTCACTTGCTGGCAACTTTTTAAGCAGTATTAATTCAAGTTGTGAATCTGTCATGGAAATATAATCCTGCATAATTGTTCTCACTGAAAAGATAGACTTTGTTTTTAAGAACTCAGCCAAGGGTGTTGGGAAGCCAGCGTCTTGGCTCTCCCTTTCCCCCACCAATCTTATTGCACTTGGACAGCTGGGCAGGTTGCTGCAGAAAGCAATGGTTACCACGGGGGAGAATTAACATCCAGAAAGAGGGCTGTGATGAGCCTGCTGACTTCTGTTTGTTTTCTGAGAACACATTGCCTGGGGCATGTTTGCAAACTCTGCAGGATGGCTGGAGCCCAGGGCAAGGAAATAAGTGCAGGAGAGAAGTGAAGGAACACAAAGAGAAGCCTGACCTGTCTATTTTGAAACACTATTCAACTGGTATCCTGTTATTTATTTATATTACTTTTTATGTTACTATTATCAGCATTTGAATAAAGATGTTCCTCTGGGCTTGTTTGCAAAAGCGGTCCATAATAATTTCCTTTCCATATCCACGCCCTTCATAAATCCCCTTTTCACATTCAGTATGAATTTAAGCATGTCACTTGCTTTGGCCAGTGAGACACAAGCTGAGACTTGAAAAGCATTCATGCATTTGGGGCTTGCTCAGAGAAATGAAAAGTTGTGCTGCAATTGTGTACAATGAATCAAAGTGTATTGTGCTGTCATATATACCTAATTAGAATAAATAAATAAATAAATTTAGAAAACTAAACTTCAAAATAAAAAAGTAAAACTGTGTGTATGACACAGCTTGACTGTCATGAACTAAGAATGACCTTAAGAAGTCAAATTATCACAAGGAAAAAAAGCTCAATATTAAAAATCTGAATTACATATAATAAGAGATGTGAAATAACATATCAAACAGATTAATAACTCTTCACTTTCATGGAACTACCTTTGCAGCTAGCCTATTAGAAAATGGTAATTTGGAAAATCGGGCTCCACAAGAGACATATCCTCAGGTTCATCTATAGTTAAGAGAACTAACCTATAAACACCTGGCCCTATAAATTTGTTTTCTATGTATGAAATTCTATGACCTCAACTAACAATTACTCAAATATGTGAGTCAATCCAAAAGTTTCTTTGAGAAAACTTTGATTCTGTCTTTGATCATCTCTATAGCCAACTTTCATAAAGAGGTGGAATAGAACCTCTTTGGGATAAGATTAAAAGTCAGGCCCTTCAGTTTCATCTTGCTAAATAAATAAGCCAGACCAAAAAGTCAAGGGCCAAATGTTTTCTTTCTTATGTGGAAGCTAGACAAAAATAAACTTAAAGAAAAAGGGGGGTAGGGAACTGTTCTCAGATTCTTCTATAGTTCCAAAACTCCCTTTAGTAATAGCTCGCTCGTACTCAGTATTCATTTTGTGCAAGATACTAAGTTGGCACCCTATGTAAATTAGCTCATCAGTTCTACCTTTATAGTCAGCCTAAGATAGGTAGCCTCCCCATTTCACAGATTTAGGAACTGAGTCAAATTAAGAGGCAAACTAGTTCACCCAAGGTCATTCTGTAAGTAGGTCATGGAGACAGTTTTGGAGCCCAGACCTCAGTACTGCAAGAGAATGCGCTTATCCATTATGCATCAAGCCTTCCAGCACTCAAATGCAGTTCTTCTTTGTGTGTACAATGGGGTAGTTAAAGCCATGGTCTTGGACTCAAATCCCCATATCAAAATCCCCGTAGCTTAGTAATCTTGAGCAACTTCCTTAACTTTTATGGGCCTCAGTAACCTTGTATGCACTCAAAGCTCTGGAGTGATAAGGAAGACTTACTCAAAATAATATAGTTCAAGAAGAGTTTAACAAATTGATTATTTACAAAGGAGAGGTCTTGGTGCAGGGGGAACACCATGTATGGCAAAAGAACCTGAGCCTGGTCACAGGAGGCTGCTACCACCCCTAGAATGAAGGGGAAATGGAGAGAACGTGAAAGGTCCTGAGAGGGAAGCCTTCTTGAGAAACCTGTCACTCTCAGGGAGGGGCCCCGTCAGAACCAGGCAAAGGACAAGGAAGGGGCCAGGAAAGAATCAGCCCCCATTCCTCTTCCTTTTCTCACTCCATCTCCTGGCAGTGTCTCTCAATGGCCAAATACACACAAACTGGAGGAAAAGGAGCCCATGTGGGTCCATGTGGGTCAGCCACCTGGATCAGAGAGCAGTGGAGAAGTATTGAGGATGGAACTACAGGAACAAGTAGAAGGACGTGGGGTCACAGATTGGAATAATCATTTTATCTCCTTGCATAGTTCTAATAACACTTGGACATGCTAATGAATATAAAACACTACAAATCATCTAGTGTTGAGAAAATGTTAGATACTATTGTTTTTAACTCCTTTACACTGTGTTCTAGGCATTGTGGACATGAGCCCCCGTTCCAAGGAAGGTCACAGTCTAGTCATGTTCACGTGAGCTCGACAGGTGGAGATCTCAGCAAGAGCCTTAGCTATACCTGAAGATGAGGTTCAAGCATATCTAGAAAAGTCTGTCAAAGTGGTGTAATACAAAGAGATACAAAGTGGCTCTCAGGATCTTGTTGATGACATATATACTCCAAAGGGAAAAGTAGTAGGCCCACAAAGATTTAATCAGTAACAAGCCTTGGTTGTCATTGGAAGGTGTGGATGGAGTTCAGCATGGTGTTTGCCAGAACCATTTATCTCCAGGCCTATCCTCAAAGACCTTTGGACTGAGTCCTGTAACTGTGAGGCTAGAAAAGATCTAAGAAAAAGAAAAACATAAAAAGACCTAAAACCTCACAGGTGCTAAAGACTTAAGTGTAACAGAGAGCAGTGAGTGGCCTTCATCCCCATTTTGCAAAAATACCCCAGCATGTTTCATCAGTAGCAGAGGTGGGCTTGAAGGCCACTGTGAGAGGCACAGGAAGCAGGAGCCACAGCATGAAGTTGGTCTGTCTGGTGGAAAAAGCATAGGAATTGGCAGTGATGGACACCATTATCAAGGTGGGACTGAGGAGAGCAACACACTGCAACGCTGAGGGAACGGGACAGATAGGTCTGTGAATTCCTGCTGATCTTCAGAGAAGCTCTTGGGGAGGTAGACTACTCCCAGAGTCTGGGGAAATAATCCAAGGAAACTCAGTTATATAATTACAGTAACATACAGTGTGAAAGAGCTAACTGTCCATTAGTTAACAAAGGTTAACTAAATGTTTAGTTAAACATGACTATAGGTAAAGGAGTATATGCATCTGAAGAAGGAAGCAACAATCTTCAGTAAAGTTAGGACTTAGGCAAGATTCCTCAATGAAGATGACTTTGAATTGGTCACCAAAGAACAAACATGACTTGAACATAAAGACACAGACAGTTTAGAAATCAGCAGATGAAGAGCCTTGGGGTAGAGGAAACAGTCTGATGTGAGCACAGATTTATGTAGAGTGAAGTAGAAGAAATGGAAGCAATCGAGTTTGATTGGCAGAAGACCTAGAACACCAAGCTTGGAGATTCTATAAGGAACTGAACAATTTGGAGGAAGAAAATTATTGAAGAGGAGATATGAGCTTGATGAATATGTATACCAAAGTAAAATTAGAAGCAATGGAAGTAGAAGAAATCTCTCTGGGTTTGCTATAACAGTTTGCTAATAGAAAATAAATGCATATGATGTTAATTTTAGGTGCTAAATGTTGTCATTAATAACATTGAATTCATGGCTATCGTCTATTTAGTGCTGGGCTCAACGGGATATATGCTATTTCATATAGTCTTTTCAAAGGCTCCATGAACTAGATACTTTATTTTCATTTTATAGATAAAGAAACCACACATCAGAAAACATGTGGTCCACCCTCTACACACGTAGAGTCATGTTTTGAATGTAAATCATGCTTTTAATTACCATAGGACTAAAATTCTACTTAAAAAGAATTAAGGGGAAATAAAACTTTCACATAATTGATTTAAATGAGACTATGGATTATAAATTTTTTTTAAAAAAAATTTTTAGTGTGCCAGAAGCAGTTGGAAAATTAGCCCTTAAAATAGTCCTCATTACTGGAAGCTGTTAAGAACAGCTCAGGAAAGCAAATAACAACCAAAACATTACTCAAATTAGCATGAGAAAGCAAATAAGCAAATCAACATGTTTGAGAGAGACTGGGTTGAATCATGATCCAAGAAGAAAAGGCTCCTCTGGACACCAGCGCTGGTGTGAGCATGCTGCCCAGCTGCCGCCAACGTCTGGGTGTGGTTCTGCTTTCCAGCTGAAAGTCTCCTGGGGCCTGGTACACTGGCAGGAGTGCAGTCGGGTTTCTTAAGTGGTTACATTAAGAAAGAAATAAGTGAATGATTGATCTTCCTGAAAGCTTAAAGAAATAAATAGCATCAAGGAATGCTACAGAATCTTTCACCCAGAATAAAGACTTGATTTAAATCATACAGAGATATATATCTCTGTGATCTCCCTGGGCCCTGCAAGATCTCCCCTCTGTCTCCTGCAAGCTCTCACACTGAACTCTAGGTCCTTGGATTTCAGACAAAAGATACAAATTTTCTTTACCTGTGGAGCTACTCACTTGTGGTGCTGAGCAACACATCAGAACTGTTTGATGCTGACCCTATCCTTAGAAACAGCTCACATCAAAGCCATTTTATCCACCAGGCCATAAAGAGACTCAGAGGTTATGAATTTTTTGAAAGCTCAACAATTGTGAGAAAAATTTGTTAGCTTTACCCATGAAAGGAAAATATATATATATATATATGTGTATATATATATGTAGTTGTTAGATCTTAGCTCAATTGTTAGATTGAGAGGAAAAGAGAAATACTGGCTAATAAATATAGAGAGATCACTCTCTTGTAATCCCATTGCTAACCAATCTAGGCAAGAATCACCAAGAAATGCTGAAACAATTAGGTAAAAAGTTATGGTGATAACCTTAGTATTATTGTTTTCATGCTACCAAGGTACCACCATCACACACATGCATTACTTAATAACTGCAAAGGGTCAAGATGAACATTTACAATAGTGAGATCTGGGGTGACCAAGCTTACCCAGTGGCCAAGCTTAGGATTCTGAGCCTTCCCCGGGTGACACAATAGGAAGTGCACAGTGCTGCTGGCATAGTCAACCAGAAGTGTTGAAACTGAACTAAGCAAAGAATCAAGACCTGACCACCAACTCATAAAAGTAGAAGAGGTATAACTGTGAGTTAATCACCACCACAAAGAAATAAATCCAGAATGGAAGCCTTCTATAAGACATGAAAAAGTCACATCATGGGTTTGGGGGGCTAGTTCTATATTAGAAGAAAAAAAAGAGTCTCCTTCCACAGCAACCCTGACATGTCATTGATTCTGGTTAGGAAAAATCAGCCACAAAAGACCTAAAAATGGACTCAATTGTAGAAAGTGTTAGAGAATTTATCTTGATTTTTTAAATTGTGATAAAGGGATTATGTAGAAGATACATGCTGAGGACAGCATTATGATGGTTGGCAAATGTTCCAGCCAAGAAGGAGGGAAAATTATACATATTAGCCTATGTGGATAGAAATATGGCATACAAATACAGCAAACAGATAAACTGTTGAATCCAGGTGATTGGCATGAAGGTATAAACTGAACTATTTTACCAGCATCTTTGAGTCCTAAAAATTTTTCATAATAAAACAAAATTTTCAAAATAAAAAGTTGAAAAAACTACTCCTGCCTACATGAAGCCTCACCAAAAAAATTAACATTTATTAAAATGTCATTATTATCTTGGCAAAAATCAATAGATTTGACTATTACTCCTAAAGGATTTCACTGTAAGCATAGTGATTTTTATAATACCATAAGCAATACAAGTTCAGTAAGTTGTGAATACTAAATTTTGAAAGCAGAGTCAGAAAAATATTTTCCATGTTTCATAGCAAAAAGATGGATATGTACTGTAATATGTGTGTATATATTAATATGTTTTATAAAATGTGAGATTGAACTGACAAACCAGAAATGAACCTGGTTCAAATTGGGCTTAAACTTTCAACACTTCTTCCAACCAACCGAAACCCAAAATTCTCTGCCCCACACTTGCCTTCCAGATTTCTACTACTTAAACTTTCTCTCTGTGAGAAGTTCTTCACAAGCATGTATCACCTAAACTTCATGATACCTCCAGGATTTGGAATTATTGCTATGTCCATCTTACATAGAAGGAAACCTAAGGCTTTATGTTGAATTAAGTTGCCTAATGTTACAGAGACAGTCCATGGTAGAGCTGGGGTGGAGCTCTGCATCCATCTGATCCTTTAGGAGAGGATTCAGAGGGCAGGTGGATCCATAGGCACACAATGTGGTCACAAACACATGGAGACTACTAGCTGGAATTTTCAGATAGGCAGGAGGAGGCCTGTGGTCAGTAAACAGACAGACATTTTGAAACTGGGATTTTTCATCATGTCATTTCATTCACACCTTCACGTGTACCTACTCTTAATAACAGAGCTGTCCCAGATCTAAAATAGCACAGAGGAAAATGCAATTTAATTTAGAACTCTTTAAAAGCATCCCATAGGTTCGCACAAGGGGAGAGATTGTTCTCAGAGTAGCCAACATTCTATGAAGACAGACACAAACCCATGGCATTCATCTTTTCATTTTCCTGCTTACCCTTTTCAGGGATATCCCACAGTCTGTAGGCAGAGACCAGTTGTAGTAAATTTAAGTAGAACTTCCAGAAATCAGGGAATCTACAGAGACAAGCTGTGGCCAAGAACCTACCAGAATTTGTTTCCGATATTGTCGACCTCAGCATTGTACCCCCTGGATGTCAGAGGCTTGGCTGCTAGGCTCCTCTATACCTGGTCACTCAATCATAAGCCACTAGACTCTCAATTCTGCTATAGTCACTGCAAGATCTCCACTAACTGACCCATTGTCCTTTGCTTTGGTCTCTCAAGCATTCCACCAAGTCTCAAGGGGAACATTTCCTTTACTGAACTTAAGTCACATTTCCCCGTTTCTATCTTCCCAGGAACAGGAAGAAGGTATATTTATTCCCCTTGGTTTAAACATAATATGTGTGTGTATTCATCCAGGTTCTTCAGAGAAATAGAACCTATGGAATCAGATATACAATACATAGTGTGTGTGTATATATATACACACACACTAAACATAATACAATACTATGTATATTTTTAGTCCTCATAAAATACATGTATATATAAAAAGATTCATTATTAAATGTTATCTCATGCAATTATGAAGGATAAGAAGTCCCAAACTCTGCAGTGGGCAAACTAGAGATGAGGAGAGCTGATGGTATCGTGCTCAGTTTGAGTCTGAAGACCTGAGACCCAAGGCAGCTGATGGGGTAAATCCCAATCCATGAAAATTTTGTCATTTTTTTCAAGACCAACTCATCTACTTAATTGATTCAAAATATTTCCAAATGAGTTTGTGATTTTTCTTTAATCCCTTGACAAGTTTTAATACTGATAGTTGTATCTCTCATTGGTCATTTAACTCTTCTCAGAGCCTGAGATAAGAAGGACAGAGACAAACATCACTATTCTATGCTGGAAGACTCAGAGGTTAAATGATTTACTAAAAGTCACATGGTTGGTGAGAAGACAAATTAAAAGTTAGACCTTCAACTTAACACTTCTAGTACAGTGTTATTTTCATTTCACAGTGAGGCAAACAACTATTAAAGTAAAATGAATTAATACAGTGTTAAGGCTGGAAATTCTTTCCTGACTTCTGTTTACATTTACAGTCCTAAATATGGAGAATGGAAAACACATTTTCAAATCTATTTAAAAGTAATGTTTAATAAACAGAACACCACTGTCTAATGTTATATGTTTAGTTAAACTTGATTTTACTCTGGAAAAATTAGGAAATCTTGGATTCATCAAAAAGTAAATAGGTGCAAATTTTAAGACAATTTGAAAATGTATCCAAAGCTATAAACATGGTCATGCCTTTTGACCCAGTAATCTAGAGATGTATAATCTCTCCTAAAACGAAACTGGAGATTGATTCATCAACATTTAGAATAAACAATTCCATTAGAAAGTTATCTAAAGGTTTTTTAAGCATAGATAGTTATGGTCAAATATATGATAATATATCCTTCAGTGAAATTTTATGCTATATTTTAAAATCTGCTGTATTAATACCAACTAATGACATTGGAAATTGTTCATATGGATGCTAAACTTTAACAAGGCATAGCACAGAGGCACACAGAGAAAAAAATCCTAAAAGGACGGTTATAGATCAACAGAATCTTTTATCCATTCTTGGTGGATGTAAGTTAAACTACCAACTTAGTTTATAGTTAGATAGTTTGGCATTACCTGGAAAAGTTAAACATGAACATGCTCTTTGTCCTGATAATTCCACTACTAGAACTTCCCGTGGAGCTTTGCTTCTTCAACTGAGTTCTTACCAATGAACGTATTTTGAAAATTGATTTAATGTGTTTCGAGTGGCATTATTTTTTTTAATAGATTAGTATTCATAACCTATGGTAAAATACAGTATTGTTCTTTGAATTGTTTTTTTACAGTTATATACCTCCTCAACTATGTATGTTTCCAGGTTGTAACATAAAACGTGTTAATTACTATTGGCCATCATTAAGAGTTTGTAAGCCTTATAGTCTAGTAAAAATAAAATTATGCTATTGAAAATTTATCAGCTGAAATTTTCAAGCAGTTCTTTATTCTGTAAAAGTGAAGTCAAAACTTCGGATTTTAGTGGGGCCAGAGCCAGCTACATGAGACTCCATGCTCATAAGAGCCCTGTGCTTGGTTTAATGTTCTGCTGTTGCTCTCTTGAAGTTTTTATTAATTTTGACACAAGGGGCCCCTCGTTTTTATTTTGCACTTAACTTCACAAAGTAAGTGCCCAACTTAGATAGGGTCAATAGCATACTGATATATAATAGGACAAGATTTCAATTAAAATTGTTTAGTGATGATAAAAAAAAAAAGTTTGTAAGCCATCAATAGCCCTAGAGACACTGGTGGCTATCTCGAGAAAGGAATCTTACCAGAGACAAGTACAAAATGTTAATAATGACTAGAAACAAATATCAATGTTCATTAATACTACAATGAATCAAAGGTTGTTTAGCATGCTTGTCCCCACCCTCTGAATGCCAGTACGGATAGTAATTACAACAAATACAAAAAGTGCCCCCATACATTTTCAAATGTCCCTTTGACCCATGGGAATCCCGGCTAATACTTTGTAAGCAATAAGTGATTATGTGTTGAATGAATAAATTCACTAATACAAAGATAAATAGCCTAAAGCACCTGCCTTTTCTAGGGTTTATCAACAGGGAATTAGTGCAAGCTAAGCCACTAAAACCATCACATTTTTTTTTTCTTGAGTAAATTGTTTGTCTCTTCCATGTTTTTGTGGCTCTAAGGATTTCTTGGTCTGGGCCTGTGCGACTCCAATCTGCTCTATTTTATAAGAGCCTGTGTCTTTCTCCCTTCTTTGTGCCTGTGCACACAGCCTGTGCCTGTGTCTTTCTCCCTTCTTTGTGCCTGTGACTTCTTTTCTAAGGACACATTTTATTGGGTTTAGGGTCTACCCTATCCCAGGATGATCTCATCTTAATATCTTTAACTTAATTACATCTTTAATTATTCTTTTCCAAAAAAAAGCCATATGGAAATATTGTGGGTGGGGCATATTTTAGTTTTGGAGAACAGGGTACCAATACCAAAGCCATTACATGTCTTTTAGAATAGTTTCGGTTTAGTTGTGTCTTCTCCATCTTGACTAAATAGGATAAATTCATACAGTTTCATAAAATCAATGCTAAACACAAAAATAATTATTTTGTTTTTAAAGAATTCATGTTATTTTCCCCCCACATTTTATTGATGCATTATGATGATGGGATTTGCTGTTATATATTCATACGAGCACACAATATAACAATATAATTTGGCCAATATAAAAACCAATTCTTAACATAGAAGAGTTGAAAGATTTTGTACAAGAGCAATAGACATCTTTATTAGAGTTCTGTCCGCCTATGAGAATTGATAATGGTTATCCATGCTATTTATTCTGGCCTTTCATATCTGTTTATGTATGAAAGTCAGTAGCAAAACATGAAAAGGAATGAGGTAGATATGGATTCAGATACAAGCTCAAATATTTCTAAAATGTGTAATCTTGGGAAAGTTGTTCAACCTCCTTAAGCCTCCGCTTTTTCATACATGAAATAGAGATGATTGCATTATATCACAAAAAAGTTTTTTATTTCAATGAATAAAAATAAGTTTATTAACAATAAGAAATATTATTACCTCCCATAATTTGAAGTTCAAGAATCAGGCAAGCTGAGTATGTGGCCTACAGGGTCCAAGGCCCTACATTTATACTATCACTTCACTCTGCCATTCTCAGCATCAGCTTCAAACCAAGACTGGCTCTTTTTGTGGTCAGAAGGACAAGGCATTCATAAATTCTTATCCAGACAAGACAACATCCCGAGGAAGAAGAAAAAACATCTCTTCTTATCATTCTTCCTAATGAAGGAGGAAAATTTTTCAGTAACCTGCTGAGCAGCCTTCCCCTCATATCTCAGACCTCCCAGCCCACATTAGCAAGAGGAATTGAAAGATCACAAATGGCTTAGAATCATCCAGTATAGGAGAGATGTTGAGGATTCAATCACAAATGGCTAGTATAATTCCCCATACCTAATTTTTTCTTTTAGTTGTAAACAGACACAATACCTTTATTTTATTTATTTGTTTATATGTGGTGCTGAGGATCGAATCCAATACCCCACACACGCAAGGCAAATGCTCTACCAACTAAGCTACAACCCCAGCACCTCATTCCTGTTTTACCTATTTAATAGTTGAGGAGAAAACATGTATTTACTGAGCAAATTTTCTGCCACCTAGAAGGTATTAAAACCACACCTGCCTGTATCTATTAAAGAACTGAGTTAATAATTAATAAGTCCCCGAAACAGAAAAAAAAAAAAGGTCAAGATGGGTTCAGTAGTGAATTGTACACAATTGGAAAAGAAATCATACCAATTCTCTACAATCACCTCAAGAAGATTGGAGCAGAATAAATACTTTCTAATTCATTCTATGAGGTCAATATTACCTTAATACTAAAATCAGACAAAGATATTACAAGAAAATAAAATACAGAACAATATTTCTTATGGACATACATGAAAAAAATCCTTAAACAATTCAATCAAATTCAACAATATGTAAAAAGAATCATACATTATGTATGTCGTATGGTTGATTTAACATTCAAAAATCAATTCATGTGCTGGGTGCAGTGGCACATGCAGCTTGGGAGCCTGAGACAGGATTGTAAGTTCAAAGTCAGGCTCAGCAAAAGCGAGGTGCTAAGCAGCTTGGTGAGACCCTATCTCTAAATAAAATACAAAATAGGGCTGGGGATGTGGTTGGTGGACAAGTGCCCTTGAATTCAATTCCTGGTACAAAAAAATAATTAATTAATTGATTAATGTAATCCATACCATTAATAATCTAAAGAAAAAAATCATGTGGGCATATCAATACATGCAGAGAAAACATTTGACAAAATCCCATACCTAGTCATGCTAAGAAAATTCAATACAGAAAGAATAGAAGGGAACTTTCTCAACTTGATAGAGAACATATACAAAAACAAACAAAACCCTACAGTTAACATGATATTTAATGAGGAGAAACTTGAGATTTTCCCACTAATATTGGGAACATAGCAAATATATTACCTCTCATCATTTCTTTTCAATATCACGTTGGAAGTCCTTGCTAGTACAACAAGACAAGGTTGCAGGGCACCAGGTTAATATACAAACTAAATCGCTTTTAATACTAGCAATTAACAAGTGGAATTTGAAATTGAAAACACTAACATTTAGCACTCCTCAAATTAAATAGTTACAAAATGTTTACAAGAGTATATAAAAAAAACTACAAAGCTCCGATGAAAGAGATCAAAGAACTAAATGATGAGATATTCTACATTCCTGGGTAGAATGACTCAATATTGTCAGTATGTCAGATATTCCTGATTTGATTTATAGCTTTGACATAAACCTATTTAAAACCCAAGCAGGCTAATTCATAGACAACAACAAACTGATTTTAAAGCTCATATGAAGAGACAAAAGACCCAGACTAGCCAATTCAATATTGAAGGGGAATAACAAAGTTGGAAGACAGACTCTACCCAACTTCAGGAACTACTATAAACTTACAGTAATCAAGACAATGTACTATTGGCAAAAGAATAGACAATAGATCAAAAGAACAGAATAGAATAGAAAACTCATAAATAGACCCACATAAATACAGTCAATTGATCTTTGACAAAAGAGCAAATATAAGGATTAAAGATACTCTTTTTTTATAAGTGATGTTAGAACAATTGGATATCCAAATGAAAATCTAGACATAGACCTTATATGCTTTACAAGAATTAACTCAAAACTAATCACAGATAAAAATGTAAAATGCAAAATTATCCATCTCCCAGAAGAAAATATAAGAGAAAAATCTAGATGACCATAGGTATCATTATGACTTTTTTAGATAAAACACCAAGGGCACATTCCATGAAAGAAATAATTAATAAACTGAACTTCATTAAAATTAAAAACTTCTGCTCGGCAAAAATCAAGACAAAGAGAAGACAAGTCACAGATTGGGAAAAACATTTGCAAAAGATACATTTGGTAAAGGACCATTATCCAAAATATCCAAATATGTTTGAACTCAACCATAAGTAAATGAAAATCCAATTTAAAAATAAACAAAAGACATGAATAGATACTTCACCCAAGAAGAAATGAAGACAGCAAGTAGCATATGAAAAGATTTTCAACATCATATGCCATTAGAGAACTGCACATTAAAACAACAGTGAGGCTGGGGATGTAGCTTAGTGATGTAGCTTGCTTAGCACATGCAAGGCCTTGGGTTCTATTCCCCATATTGCAAAAACAACAAGAAGAATGAGCTAACTATATACCTAGCAGATTTGTCAAATTCCAAACACTGACAATACCAAATGCTTACAAGAATGCAGAGGAACAGCAGCTCTTGTTCATTGCTGGTGGGGATACAAAATGGTTCAGCCACTTTGGAAGTCATCAGGTTTGACAGTTTCTTACAAAACTAAACATAGATTTAATGTATCTAGAAAATGTACTTCTTGATGTTTACCCAAATGAAACTGAAAACTTATACACACACAAAATCCTACACACAGCATAATTTTTTAATAATTTCCCAAGACTTGGAAGCAACCAAGATATCTTTTAAGAGGTGAATGGATAAACTACAGTACATTCAAATAATGGGCTATTATTCAGAACGAAAAGAAATGAGCTATAAAACCATAAAAAAATGGAGGAAACTGAAATCTTCATTATGAAGTAAAAGAAACCATTGTGAAAAGGCTACACACTGTATGATTCCAATTATATTATACTCTGGAAAGAGCAATAAAATGATCAGTGGTTACCAGAGATTAAAGAGTAAGGAGAATAAATAGATGAAACACAGAGGAGTTTTTAGGACAATGAAATTACCTCAGATGATACTGCAATGGGAGATACATGTCATATACATTTGTCAAAGCTCACAGGGCACACAATAGAAAGAGTGAACTCTGATATAAACTATGAACTTTGGGTGATTATATCAATGTATGTTCACCAATTTTAGCAAACACACGATTCTGGCGAGGATATCCATAGTCGGGGACTACCTGTATATGTGGAAACAGGAAAATATGTACAGGTAGTACATACTTCCTACTCATTTGTGTGTAATCCTAAATTTCTCTAACAAAAAAAAAGGTTGATATTTTTTGTGAATCACAGTCTACAGATGCTGAGATGTGTGAAAAGACCCTTCTCCTTGGAAGTAATATTGTCAAAAATAAAATAAATATTTCAGTTTTTCACCAGGCAAAGTGTAAATAATATAGCCTCAGTGCTATAAGTGTGTCTGTGGGCTCCTCTCACACACACACACACACACACACACTTATATTCTGTGCTAAATCTTCACTGTGGGGGTTAAACTTTTGAGGAGCAGAACATAGCTGTTAGGTGCCACAAATACATATTAAGCTACAAAAGTCTATGAAGGCAATGTTTCTGAAAAAGGCTCATCACCTCATATGTGATAAGTCTTAGAGCCTTTCACTTATTATAATTAGGTCCAACAGCCAAATAAAACTACTACATGTAAGCCTGACAACTGAAGGTCATGTTCAAAGTTGGAGGAAGGATACAGGGAGTTTCTATAAAAACTTTACCCTACCCTTTAGAGTCTTAATACACAAAATCCATGTTTGGTGATGGCTATTTGTTTTGTCCTACAGATACTGAGACAAAATCATGTTGGGTGAACCTCAGATAAGGAAGAAAAATGGACATTTAAAAATAAAATTACAATTATTGGATTTTATTGAATAACTACAAGCAGAGTAGCTGTAACACATTTGTGGACAGTAGGCAAACTTCCATCTAAAATCCCAAACTTTCATTATATCAAAGATATCTAATATATAACTCTCAATAAATCCAAATTTTAAATTTTGCAAGGAATTTTATCATCTTTATTGACACACTTTTCTTTAGGTAAGCCCATGAAATCTTTGTAATCTGTGAGCTTACAAAGCATATACTACTCAATGAATAAAATGTCTAAGACAGCTGATTTGCAAACATAGTCCATTTTCAACATGCTTTAAGGTAGTATCATTTTCTTCATGTTACAGATGAGGAAACTGAGCTGGAAGAGCATAGGAATAGTCCTAGGATCATCAGACCAGTAAAGAGCAGAGTCAAGATTCAAACTTAACTTGGTCTGGCCTCAGGGCCCAAGATCATTCATCCATCCTCATCCACCAAGGAAACATGGGTCTTCACAATCTCCAATCCCTGGATCTGACACCAAACATTCATTGATTGTCTGTAATTCAATAGTAAGTTCATCATCTGCCTTGGAAAGTCCTGTTCATATATGAGCACCTCACCTTTAACAGTGGTGTCATTGGGCTGGGGTTGTGGCTTAGTGGTAGAGACCTTGCCTAGCACGTGTGAGGCCCTGGGTTCGATTCTCAGCACCACATATAAGTAAATAAAATAAAGGTCCATTGACAACTAAAAAAAAATATTAAAAAAAGAAAAAATTTAAAAAACAAACAAACAAACAACAAAAAAAAAAAACCCAGTTGTGTCATTTCTCCTCCTAACTACGCAGTCAACAACATGAAAGCACAGGGAGCTAATTCCTCCACCCTTGTTCTACCCTCCCCAGCATCTGGCCTGCCCACCCTCCACAGGGGAGGCAAAATGACATCATCAAGCAACACTCACATTTCACTAACTACAAATGTAAAGTGTCTGTGTGAAAGTCAAGGGCAGCCTCAGTTTTCTGTAAATATAATTCTACTGAGTTAAAAGTAAAATTTTGTATGGCAAATTATTGTATGTATCACAAGCTAAATCATATCAAAATAAATATCAGATCAGACTATCCTTCCCTCCCTGGAGACTTCAGTAGTAAGAGCACATCTAGACTCTAAAGAGAGTTTGTGTTTGTAGACAGATAGAAAGATGAAGATGTTATGAGAAAGAGAATACCTGGAAGGTGGAAAAATATTAAAGAGATTATGTCTCTAAAATACTCTAGCATAGTAACAAAGGTACAGTCTATTTTCCTTTAAAATTTATATTTTGGCATAACTTCAGATTGAAAGTAAAATTATAATAGTAGTACCCAAATTTCTATAAATGCTTTAGCCAGATTAGTTAAATGTTAATATTTTAATACATTTGTTTTCTGTCCTCTGCTACATGCACACATACATACATATACATGTAATTTCCTCCAACAGAGTTTGAGATTAAGTACTGATGATAATCCTAAACCCCTAAATTAGTTAGTGTGTATTTCCTAAAGGCACACACATTGTTTTAGATAACCACAATACAATTATCATAACCAGGAAATTAATATTGAAAAATACTGAAGCAATACCATTATCTAAGGTGAAAATTTCATTCTATTTCACTCTGATATTGCTCATTGACCCAGGTAAAGTCATTTATAGGAAAAGGAGGCCTCAGGTCCTGGTTTGCATTCACTTGTATGTCCTTTAACCTGGAACGAATACTTACTCTTTTTTGTGTTTATTGACATTGATATTTTTGATGAGCACAGGCCAGACAATTTGGCATTGTTTCATGTTCCCTCATGATTTGATTCCCTGGTTTATACTCTTGGCAGGAGTTGGGGAGGCTGTATTTGTCACAGTGTGTCATATCAAGAGGCATTTGAAACCAGTTTGCTTCATTAATGGTGAGATTAACTGATCAAGAGGTACAGCAATGATTGCAAGGTATCTCTACCCCAGAGTAACTATTTTCCTTTTGTAATTAATAAGGATCTTGTGGGGATATATAATGTCATTTTAAAATATGATTTTAAATACCAGAAATTAAAAAGCGACTGCTTTCCCTGCTTTTTGTTCTTATTTGTATAATACAAGCATCTATAATTCTCATTTTTCTAAGAGACTAAAAATATTCATTGTGTTTGAAATACCCATGTGTTTTAAATGATATTAAGTTACTGTGTATCTACTCTATCTAAAATATGAACTTTTCCATACATTTTTATGGGCAAAAAAATATGGTCTCATGTTTATAGGTTAATAGCAGCTTGAGGACAGAGAAAACATTTCCACTTTTATAATCATCTTTGTTATTTTTGAAACTAGAACCCTATTCATCTAAAACAACTTAGCTGGCAACAATTATAATTCAATGTAAGGCAAAGTCTGTTATTATTTTCTAAGAAATGTTTGTTTTGAAAAGGTGCCCATCTTATCCTACAGCAATAAATACATATAATCTAATTACCTGCAGAAAAATTCAAGATTGGTGATAGTTCAGAATTACTATGGCTTTCCACTGCATAAAGTATCCCTGACTTTGTTCATTGGCATGTCTGCAGACAGACCCCTCAGCAATCTTTTTACCTAACAAAAATGTCTATGAGTTTTGCAAAGATCATTCTGACTGCTACCTGAAGAATGTGTTTGAGAGGAGGAAGGAAACAGGGAGGCCACGGAGAGGGCTGGTGCAGTAACACAGAGAAGAGATTTGAACACCAAGTTGAGATGAGTCAGAGAATAAATGGATAGGAATTAATGACTATTTGGATATAAGGAATAAGATACAGAGAGATGCCAAGACAACTCTCTGGATTAAATCTGACCAACAGCGTAGACATTTACCAAGAAGGGGAGACCAGGGAGGTAGGAGGACTTTGGCATATGTTGCTTTTGAGATGCCATAGAGGCCTCCAGGTGCATCTCTCCAGGAGGTGTTTGGAAGTACGAGTCTGGAGTGGAGGGAGGTCGGGGAGAATCACTAGCCTTAGTGCTCTCATGTGTTGACAACAGTCAATCAGCCTCCAGCAAATGCTCACAACCACCATGAGAAACCAGATGAAGTGAGCAGTAACCAGGTTTTCAGCAAAGTTGCGCTTGGGTGATGGCAGAGCCAAGACAAGCTGTAATCATACCTTTAGTGAGGCATTCTAAGTCCCCTTTCTCATTTAGATACTATTTTTAGTATTAACAAGGAGAGACTGTACTGACCATTGTGAAACATCATCTGACTTTGATGTCATGCGAAGCTATAGACATGTCCGCACACAAGCTTCTTTCTCTAAAAGTCATCTACGTGACCCTGCCATGTTCTTTTCCCCCACTACTGCCTTGAGCTCCCTATTCCTGTTTTCTCTATGTTGATAAAATATGACCCAATTTGCTCTCCAGACTTGATTGCTATAGTGAGGGAAGGTGGTACTGCATAAAGTTTTGCCAACATTCCCCTCCAGGAATTTATGATCAGGGTTAAAGATTTCATTCCAGGGTAGGTGGTCTCTGGAACCAGGTAACATAAATGGAAGAGAAGATCATGCACCCATATTTTACACTTTGGGCACAGAGCATCATAAAGAGCTGATAAGCAAGAGAGGCCATATGACACTGGTACAAAAGAAGAAGCAGAGAGCAGTGAGAGAGAGAGAGAGAGAGTTCTGAGGGCTCTGACTCCTGAGACAGACACATGGCAATTTTGGGGTCCACGAAATACTGAGTACCCTTAGTTAACTCAATTGAAGTTGAGTTTAGTTTCTTACACTCATCAAGGCTACCCCACTACTGTGAGCCCCATCTACCAGCAGCAGGAACCCCCATCAGGATCTCAATGTGGAGTCATCCCCTGGGTTGAATAGGCAGTGCTGTAATTTCAAGCTGATTGCATTAGAACCCTTCTATTATATAAGGTACACCACTTCATTCTTTACCTGATCCATATCATGGTATTCTTTACAACATTGTTTCTGATCAAGAAAATTACTTCAAAGAAAATGATATGCAGCAGTGGGCTGAGGCAAGGATCTCTAGGAGATAATCAATATCTAATATATGATACCATTTCTTCCATAACCTGGATTCATAGATCTAAGAATCAATGGGTAGAAAATTGCACCACTTGCCTCGTGATACACAAGAAAAAAAATTTTTTTTCTTCCTCTCCCTGCAACCTTATATTCTGCTAGAATAGAAGTCTTAGTTCCCATAGGAGGAATGCTTTCACTAGAAAACACAATAATTTCATTGAAATGATATATTAGACTTTTATCTTAACTATTAGTCACTTCAGGCTCTTCATGCCTCTGCAACAGCAAGCAAAGGAAGCAACTTCTGTTGGAAGGTGATTGATCCTGATCACCAAGGGGAAATTGGGCTGTCACCACCCAATAGAGGAAAGAAGGTATATGTCTGCAATACAGGGGATCCTTAGGGTGTATCTTAGTACTATCATGTTCTCTGGTCAAAGTCAATGCAAAACCACAACTATACTATTCATGTAAGGTTATTAATGACTCAGACCTCCATGAATGAAATTGTTTTTAAATTTTGTTTTGTTTTGAACAATAACCCAGTAAGGTATGTGTTGGAGTATAGAATGTATGGTAAAATAACAGTTTAAAATAACAGCTATAATCATATGACTGTTAGCAGAGATGAGGGTCATATATTTTTTCCTTATTTTATTTTACTTTGGGGTGTGTGTGTGCATGTATGTCTATATATAAAGTAAATATTTTTCTTTCCTTCATATCCCCTTATTATCTATTATAAGATGTATTAATGATAGTTAACTTTACATCACTGGATTTTAATTATAGTACATTAAGAAGGGTGAATATCTCTGAATTGAAAAAACAAACTTGGCAATACTAAGTGTTGGTTAAGATATGGATTCACTGGAACTCTTATGCCCCAATGGTGGAATGCAAAATTGTACTGCCACTTGAGAAAAAGGTTGGCAGTTATGTTTAATTACCATATGACTAATTCATCCCATGCCTAGATATTTATCCTGGAAAAATAGGAAACCAGCTAACAATAAAAACCTCTGTGAAAATACATAAAGCCGTAGTATTCATATTCACTAATACCTGGAGATGGAAGTAACACAAATACCCTTCAGTAGATGAATGGGGCACACCACAGGTACATGCATAAAATAGAACATTACCCAGCAATAAAAGGAATGGACTATTGGTACATTCAGCAACATGGATGAATCTCATAAGCATTATGATCATTAAAAGTCACCAGAGTCAAAAGGCTACATACTCTATTATTCCATTTATATGACTTTCCAGAAAAAGTACAACTACCCAGATGGAGAACAGATCAGTGGTTGCCTAGGGGTACAGTTGGAGTTGAGTTTGATAACAAAGCAGCAGCATGAGGGAAGTTTTGAAGGAGGATAGTTGTTCTGGATCTTGATCATGATGGTAGCAGTTATAAAACTCTATGGATCTGTCAAAAATCACAGAACTGTTCAACAACTAAAAAATGTGAATTTTAATGTGTGCACATTTTAAAGTGTCCTCTAAAAGGACTTTAAGCAAAGATGTATATTTAAGAAAGATAACCATAAAGAATGAATCAAATGCACCAAACCCCAGAAGCATAAAGCTTGTTGGGGGGTGTTGTATTAATCCACTGTGACAGTATTATAGTCTTAACTAGGGTCACAACAGAAAGGATAGAGATAAGTAGATACATTTGAGGAACACGATTGTAAAATTTGTAGAATGTGAGGAAGAAAAGGCAATGCTCATGTTTTTTGTTTGAATAAGTATTAATTACCTAGAGGTTATTCATCAGGAGAAAACTAGATAACAGAAAGATTTTTAGAGGGTGAGTTGTAGCTCAGTTGGTAATACACTAAGTTTTGTGGTATAACTGTAAGTTTGCAGGCAGATATTTACATGGTGTTATGGCTGAACTAAAATACTAGTGTTCTATCTGAGTAATGGTGCTGAAGAATGACATAATACACTATAATTTTTTAACTGACATTTCCAGGAACCCAAAGAAGTTCATTAAAAATGCAAAGTGTGTCTTTTCAATTCACTGAATTGCTCCTCCTGGAGACATTTCCAGTTTGGGGACCCGGAGCCTTCTGCACATTAATTTGTTGTCCACACAGAGGTGCAAATCTGATGACTTGAGTTTGAATAACAAGGGCAATTACTTCATTCCCCAGAGAAGCTTGAATCTCTCTTTAGCTCATGCCAGTTATTAGCTCCACTGAGAGCAGGCTCTTCAGACTAAAGGGGAAAAAAATTAAAAGCTGAGAATAGGACAGATGTTTTCAGAAGTCCTTGAAAACCTTACTTTAACAATAGGCTCTAAGGTAACCTTTAATTTTATAGCTCAAGGACAATGAGAACAAAAAAAAGGTCTGATTTTTGTCACATAATATTTCTCAGTAGGCTTCACTATGTTTATGGTACTTAATACTTAAAACAACTGGTTGAATTGTTGGTCTCATTAGTACAGGCAGTAAAACAACACCTGACCTGCACGTGCTCACTTTTATGTCATCTAATGACTTCTGTGTCATGTCCTTACTATTCTTCTCAACAAAGTGAAAATGCCAATAAAGCATAGGTTCTCTCAAAGTCACAGATGTCAATAATTGTTTCTATGTTGTTTTGAGTTCTTTTAATTATTTCATCTGTACAGGTCTGATCTTCATGAACATGATGTTCTTCAAGAAGCAGATGTCTGATGTTTGTGTTGACTTCTTCCCAGTCCTTCACAAAGTGCTGGCTACACATTCAGAATTCAAAAAGTCCTAATTGCTTGCAATGTACACTAGTTTATCTTAAAAGGTTCTTAATTGACTCAAAGGTACTTGTGTCTATAGTGAAGTACTGTCTTTCTCCATCTTGTTGCTCCTGACATGCTGTGCCTCTCACCTCAACCCACACACAAACTATTTTTAGTCTCTTTCCTTCACTCATTCTCAGGTTCCTAAAGGTAGGGAGAAATCTGCTATAAATGTTAGGAAATGAGTCAAAATCTTTATGGCAAGCATTTCTAGTATCTCAGAGATTCAGCTGAGCCTGATTGGGATTCAGAGTCTACCTGATTGTGGGAACTGGTGACTTTCTGACACCCTCTGCCCTACTCTGGAGAGGTGTCTTTTGTGGGGAAGTAGGAGAAAGCAAATAGGACCCAGAGGGAAACACTTTGTACACATGGGCTCATGGCACAGAGGAGAAGTGGAGCGCTAGAAGAATAGGATGACATTGGTTCCCTAAGTCAGACTCTGAACTAGGTCTGATTCCCAGCGAGAGGGAAAGTCACAGCTGCTTAGTAAACTCATCATTTAAACAATTCTTGAATGATTCTATGTGTCATAGGATCCAAGCAGAGATATTTTGTGGTCAAGATAACCAATTTTTTTTACCTTCATTTAATACCTTAATGACTTTTCAAAGACATTTTCAAGGGCCCTTTCAGAATATGACCAGGAACTCCATCCTCCTAAGAAAATGAGACGGAATGATTGAGTAGGAGGTTAGTCAGGTAAACACTGAAAAGGTGTGTGTGTGTGGGGGAAGCAGAGAGAGCAAATGAAGTATAACCTCTAAGACTGGAAGAATCTCAGGTAATTCAAGATTCATGGAGCTATCTAAAAGCTGGGATTTCACCTTGAAAGCCAGGTGTTATGGTTTGGATGTGGGATGTCCCCCAAAAGCTCATGTGTGAGACAACACAAGAGGTTCAGAGAAGAAATTATTGGATTGTGAGAGTCTTAAACCAATTGGCGAATTAATCCCTGATGGGATTAACTGGGTGGTGGCTAGAGGCAGGTGGGGTGTGGCTGGAGGAGGTGGGCTTTGGTGTGTATATTTCTATCTGGAGAGTGGAGTTTCTCTCTCTGCCTCCTGTTACCATGATGTGAACTGCTTCCCTCTGTCCCATTCTTTCACCATGATGTTCAGCCTCACCTTGAGCCCTGAGGAATAGAGCCAGCCTTCTCTGGATTAAGACCTCTGAAACCATGAGCCCTCAAATAAACTCTTCTTTTAAAATTCTGCGGATCGGGTCCTTTAGTGACAGCATCAAAAAAGCTGACTAAAACACCAGGGATTGCCAACTCAAGGATTGTGGCTGCCTAAACATCTGAGTTAAAAGAAGATGGCTTTTGTTTAGCTTTATCAAGAATGTCAGTATTGGAGGCCAGGGAGGAGAGTGAGAGCCTAGACCAGGTCTTGATGTTCCTGCTTAGACAATGAGAAAACATTGATGACTCCTTGCCTGAAATGAATGTGATCCCATACACATGTTTTACATCTTCAGAATATGTCAACTAAATTTGGCCTATTTTTCTAGATCTTGAAAAATCTTTTATGTTCACAGCGTCCACTCTGCTCCCCCTTGTTCCCTTGGGGTCTCCTGGTAGGGCTGAAATGTATACTGATTTAGCCAATAATATCCTGATTCCTCAGCAAGTGAGTGGCACAAATTTCTGCTGAGGCATGAGATCTACAGTTCTTCATCCTCCCATCTCATTGTGAACTGCAGCTTAAAGAGTCTCTCAAAGGCACTGAAGTTCACCTGCCAATTAGGAAGTCATATTATTGCCTTAGAGAATAACCTCAGATTTATCTAATTCAAGCCACAGAGACTTGAATTTCCATTTTTCAGGGTTTTTCTTGAGTCCTCCTCTCTTTAGATATAGAGTCAAAGAAAGATCTCCACTTGATTATAACCAATAAACCAGTCAAATTAAAAACTACAAAAGTTTTACATTATCTTAAAATGTCACCTGGAGTGCCATATATTATGTAGATGTTGAGGGAGGAGAGGCCATGGCAAAACCTGACTTGGAGGTACACAATATAGGTTGTTAATTGAGCAATGGCCTATTGAAGCATAACCTGTTCCAGAGAAGTATGCAGGTGAGAGGAAAAAGATAACTGATTTAGATTAAAAGGATATGGTTGTATAAATGTGGAGCCTTAGTCTGTAGTACATCACTATTAAAGTATATATTAAGAACTGATCAATAGTCTCTCCATAATAAAGGTCTTTTAAGTTACACTATATTTAAGCTTTTAAGATTTTATTATTTAATAAATGATTGCAAATCTTTCAATGTTATGGTAGGCTTTCCTTTCCAACCATTTAATTATCTTTATGGCTCACTACCAAGTTTCCTGCTTCTCTTACATTTTTGTGCACAAAATTGAAAATAATACAACTGCCTTGGCTGGCTGATTTGGATTTTTTTTAACTTTTTAAATTTTACCCCACTCTTTGATGCTCTCATGCTGCTAGGAGCTTTCTAGGGTCCTCCATTTGGCCAATCCATGCTCATCCCCTACACAGTACTTCATTCTGTGTCACCATCCTCCTCATATTGGCTTTCACCCTAAGACTCTTTCTCTAATATAGCAAGACAGCTGCTGCAGTATAAGCAACATATTCTCACATGATAGTACTCCAAAAGGAGTACTGAAGGAAGGAAGGAGGATGAAGACAAAGTGTGCTTTTCTCCAATATTATCAAGGAGCAAAAGCTCTCCATGAAGCCATCTGATGACCAATCTACCATTTTGTTCATGAGCCAAAATGAGTTGAATGGCCGCTCCTCCATGCAGGGGAAAGAGTATGACAAAAACGAGAAAGGTTACCAAGACTGAAATAACTAACCCATAATTCCTCTTTTTAAACTTGGTGTATGGATGTTCCAAAGAAAGTCAGGCTATTCTTATAAAGGAAAAAAAAATCAGGAATAGCTGTTGTTTAGCCCACCAATTCTTGACACAGTTGGAACTGGAAAGTATTGTGAGTAAAGGTTTTCTTTCTTTAGAAATCTGGTAGACAATAAAGGATGCTGGAAGATGAGAAAGTCTGGGTGGGGTAAGAAAGATGATTTTCATTTTGGACGTATCAGCTTTGAAATGCATATGGTGAATTGAGGTGGGTGTGTCCAAGCAGGTGGAGGAAGACATGGACCATATGTTGGAGAGAAAGGTGTGGGCCAGAAAAGACTGGAGAGCCAACAGTGGACTTGATGGCATTTGAAGCCAGAGGTTTGAATGGGACCAGCCTTGGAAAGTCTAGAGAGAAGGAACAGGAACTAATGTGAAAAATCATAGTTTAAGCATAGGAAAAGAAATTGAGATCCTGGAAAGCAGCTCAGAAAGACAGAAATAAGGGGAAAATCAGGTGAGAACAGTGTCTGAAAAATCCAGAAAGAATTTCAAAACAGGATTTAACAGAGAATCAAATACTGTGGAAAAGTCAAATAAAAGAAAATAATGATACAACTCAGGCTGTTATGGCATCATTGTTTGGTAACATTTTCAATAGAATGATTAAGAAAAAAGACAAAATATTTTGAGAACCATGGAAAAGGAGAAAAGTGTTTAGTAAGTTAACACACACACACACACACACACACACACAGTACAATTACATAGATTATCACTAAGGTTTTTAATATCTTTAAAAAAGAATGAAAATTGTAGAAATTTTAGGCACTATGGGTTTTTTTTGTCATTGTTGTATGTATCTTTTCCACACACCCTCTAGTTTATCTGCAGTGTCTATGTGTGGACACGTGTATTTAATATGAACTTTTCAATCTCATAAGTGCTATAATTCAACCTGAAATCTAATAGTACTTTCAATCCTTACTAGCTTTGAGATCTTAGGTTATGTGCTTTGCCCAAGGTCACACGTCTAGTGTGTGGATCAGTCAGGCTTTTTAAGCTCAGATATGACTCCAAAGCCACCTTCTTCACCACCGAGACCTCTGGTAAGGCAAGGGAAGGATGAGTCAGAGCCTTTCTTTATCAATGCCAGCAGACTTTAATTTTTCCACATGAACCTAACTACCCTCCCTTCCACAAAATGAGAGTTAAAAGAGAAGATGTTAAATAGAGGACCTTTAATTAAGAATCCTGCCAAGATGTAGGAGTGGAAAGGGTGGTCTCCATACTCTTAAGGGTGAGAAGTCCATCCCTTCCTCGCATCCAACCGCCCACTTTCTTGGAATTTCTATGGATAACTATAACTGAGAAACAGATAACCTGCTCAATAGAGAAACTCTTTAGCAAAGAGCTATTTGAAAGAGGAGTGTAATTCAGAGTTGTAGATAACAGCAATCAGTCATATGCAAACTTTACAAGTCATGCCACATTCATTGTCCAGGTCTTCAGCATCACATTGTTGGTGATAATAGGCAGTACGTTAATTATGTCATCATTCAAGTGGGAAAAAAAAGTGTGGTAAATAAAAAGCTCAAAACATTCATTTGAAGTCAAGAACTCATATTTTAAGTGGCTGGGCAGTGCGAGAAAGAAAATTATTTTTCAGTGAAATAGAGAAAAATAATTTATTATGAGAAGTTTCAAAAGAAAAAGGATTGTTATCTGAAACTTCAGCTTTTTTTAATGAGTTTTCCATGACCAAGGGCTTGTCTTCTTTGCATTTAACTTTCTCTTTTCTCTTACTGAGGAAACAAAACAAAACAACAACAACAACAAAAATGACAGCAGCTAATGTCAGGTCCTCTGAGCTATCACTCTATAACAAAGTAATTTAGTGAGGCAGACAAAGGATGGAGTCAACTTTTATGAGAAAGCTGTTCATGTTTTCCTCTGATACAACTTTTCCATTCAGATGTTTTATGACAACTACAGTCTCTAAGGACTCACTATACGAAGACTGATATTTTAAAATGAGACTTCCCTTATTACTTAATCACTGCAATCTGACAATAAAACCATCTGCCTATCATGGGCCAACTTTGCAAACTGCTCAAGTCCTGAAAGCTGAAAGGATTCATTGTTTTAGTCTGGGATGCCAAATTTTACTCTTAGACAGAAATCTTAAGACTGAATTTTTCATGCCACCAACAGGATGCAACATTTTGCTATTTCTTCTCAACTACAGGCATCTAAGTAAAAAAAAAAATCTGATTCATTTTACACTAGCTAATAAAAGTCATCATCAAAATTCTTTTATAAGTTCTACCTTTGGTAATCTGTTGTTCTACCTTCTCAATAGCAATGCTTCCTGAAATTTATTAGGTGGTTAAGCTAGCCAGTATGCCTTACATGCAATTTACCAATGAATGCATGCAAAGACCTTACAGGATAAGGAACATTATTTTATCCATTTTATGGTGGAGAAAACTAAGGCTAAAAATTATTTCCAAAGTCATACAATTATTAAAGGATAATGGTGGAACTCAAGCTCTGAGGTTTGAGATCAGCATCCAGCACTTAACTCCAAGGAAAACAGAAGGCATCAATTACTACAATCAATGACAGCTTTAATTTAGGTGGCCTCATCAAATGGTTAATAAATTAATGCAACTGTATGACAAATATTCATTTAAACTCTAGATAGCATGGAAGAGATCTATACAATGAGCCATTTGTTTTCACTTTCCTTGTTAGTATAAGAGACAATTTTGAAAAATAAACAAGAAACTAAATGGATGACTGAAGGTCAAGAGCATTTTCAGGAGACAAAATATTAGTAAGAAGAGCCAAAGACTTAGAAACTTTTCCTTTTGCAAGAGAATTGTACCTTAGTTCAACTTATTAGGTTTTTAAAGATTCAAAGCAGGGGAAAAAAGCAAAATATGCATTTTGTTCTAGTGATGAACTTTTTAATCATGGCATAATTTCTTGGACTGATGCTTCAAAACCAGGCTAACAGACTCCTTATGTGACTTGTTATAAAGTGATTAGCTGAAGGCCCATCATTGGTCCATTCAGAATGGAATTAGGATGAGATGAAAGTTATGGTCTCTAAGGTGCCCATGTTTCATCAATTTGATTCTGTTTAAATTTGGATTGACAAAAAGGGGTCATTCTGAATGGCCGTATCTCCTCAGCAGTTTCTTCTCTTCAAACTGGTGATCAGTAATACTTTTGAACTTTTGCCCTTTTTATGCAAATTTTACAAAGTTCATACTTGCAGTTCTGATGAACTTCCCAGTTTACATATTTTAATAATTCAAGGCTTTACATAGAATAATTTTCATCGTTCTGTTTTATGTTTTCATATACAACATTCTTCAGATTCCTCTTTCCATAGGGGAAGAAATTACTTCCTTTCAGAAGTTTAGGGTGTGAAACATATACTGTGCAAGAAAATCTCTGAGGTTGGACTCACTTGACTCAGAAGAAATTGCTCCACACTGGAGATCCAGTAGCTAACTATATCATTGTCACACCTCTTTGCTTATATTTGTCCAGTATTTTAATGAGATATACTGAAAAGGATCAATGAAAACTTCACTTCTCATTCTAACCAAGAGCTCTAACTAGAATCATAATTTAGTACAAACTTGTAAGAGAAGAAACTAAATAGTTCTTTGGTCATGAAAATACAATGGAACTTCATAGCTGAAGCATGAATTTTTCAATTCAGAATGATGGGGTTTAATCCTAGCTCCACAACTTAGCTGTGAGGATTGATGATCAATGAAAAAGGAAAGTAGATTATGACTAGGAATCAGAAGTTACAGCCTACTAGAGATGTTGGAGCATGTTAGTTCTCTAGTCAATTCATATTGAAGATGTGAAGGTAAATAGAATTTTAATGGGCATGGAACCATGAAATAAAGTCATTGTAGAGTGGAGAACAGGTTCAGAGAAAAACTATAAGCACATGTTCAAGTCTTCCAGAAAATTACACACAGTCAGGAGGATGTTAAACAAGGCAGGTGACAGCAGTGATAATTTGAAGGTGTTTTAAAAGAAGATGAACTTCATTCATGAGAAATGGGAATAATGGTCATAAACTTAATGAGCCCTAAACCTGACAAAAACTAAATGCTTTATATGCATCCTCTTACTTAAACTTCACAAGTCTATGAACTACATGCTCTTCTTATACCCATGTCACTGAAGAAGAGAGGGAGATCCTAAGAGGCTAAGTACTTTGCCCAAGGGAACAACATTTAGTGAGGCCAGAATTTGAGCTAAGTTATTTTTTTATTCCAGAACTTTTGCTGCATCTACAGCCATACTGGTACCTCTGTATAATAAATCCAGGGTAGGATGAGAGAGGCCCTGCTCTGGGGATTGAGAAAGGGCTTACTCTCTAATGAGAGCAATGAGCTGTCAGGATTTTGCAAAAAAAGGAAGATAACCACAGATAACAATGTGGAGGATAAAAAGTGTGTCCAAGATAAAGTTATTAGGATGTGGGTGTTCAGAGCTTTCCTCTTCTTTTCTCTGGTCTCTGAGGAAAGCAAGGACAAAGTCTAGGTGAGTGAATTCTTACAAGGTAAGCTATCAGAAGAGAAGAATTACACTCCCTAGGAGGACTTCAATGTGACACAAAAAAAAAGGTAGGAGCTGTGAGCATTACAAAAGAGGGCTTAGTTTAAATGTTTATTCAGGAGAAAGGTCAATGGAAATTATAGGATTATATGGATTTAAGGATTAAGTTGGACTGTCCACAAAATTTACAGTCCAAACTGGGGCACTTTTGAATGAAAAGAGTCACTCTTCATGGTTATGATGAGTCAGCAGCTACCACGCCCTGGACATCATCCTAGCTAATGCCTCCCATTTTGTTTGTGCCCCCTTCCTGTTGAAAGTAGGAAAGTGAGACTTGTCATGGAGTTTGGACAAGCTAGAGAATCCAAGAGGTCAGGGACTTTGATAAGAGTGGATGTGTACAAAGTTCTTGGGTCCTGTTTGAGATAAGATGGAAATTCTTGTTTGAGCCATGTTGCTTTAAATGCAAAACCACTCCAGAGCTGGACTAGTGGGTCTGGGTTTAAGAGTTTTACTGGAGTTCATACATAAAAGGATCCACTCATACATGTGGACCTAATCAGAGTGAGGCTGGTAGAAGCTGGTGGATGAAGCCCATGTGGACACAAGTAGGAGAAAATAAAAGAGCACTGGAGGATCTGAACACTGGAAGAGAGCAGGCAGCTCTCTTCTGTAAGTAACAGACTTAGGTTCCCCCTGTGGTAAATTTTCTTGTAGGACACATGCTGAAGTAAGAATTATGAGACTAATCAACAAGTAGCCTTTGTTTATAAAACTGTGTAAACAACCACAAAGTTTGGCTTCACAAGGAGGAAACTAAATTCTGAGGCTGAAAACTTGTTTAGAATCTAATGTAACTCCAGACACGGGTTATCTCGTCCCCCTGAGCTGCAGGAGCCTCATTCTCACTCTACCATGATGGCCACTCATCCGCCTTCTCTGCCTGGAAGACATTGGTTTCTGCTCTGCTCCCCAAGGACTCCCTCCTTCTGTGGGTCTGGCATTCAGCATCTCCAAGGCAGAGGATCCAATTTCTTCCTTCACCCACCATCCATGCAGAGCTCCTGCTGGGAAGAGGGGTTGTGTGAGAAAACCTCATCTGCTTCTAGTTAGCCTGCAGACTAGCTGTACTTAGATCAAATGCCTATTTCTTTCCCAATAGCCATGACCAGGTCATGGGGTCACAGCAAATAGAAATAAAATGTGGTTTCCCAAGGTCCTGGGATATCACATGCTTCTAATGTCCTACCACCTCTCCAGCAGCTCCTCACATTTTTATCAGACTCATGCTCCTCTGCTCAGGCATTAACTTTTGAATTTCCTCAAGACTGAGGCATCATAGCCCTTGTTCTCTTTTCCCACTTGTTCTCTCTCCTTATGTCATTTCTTCCATGCCCATTGCTGCAGGCCCTGGGTCTAGTTCCGGCAGCCATGGACCACTATTTCCCAATGTGCATCACTGTGCTCAATCTCTCATTTGAATTTCAGTTCTGATGTCCAATGACCACCTGACACTTCCACTTTTATGTCTCAGAGGCATGTCAGATGCAATGTGTTCTGGAGTTAACAGATACTCTTCTGCCTCAAACCAGCCTGTCTTCCAGAACCTTTCTTTGGTGGAACAATGCCTATTTGTATTTACTATCATATTCTCCGAGGCTGGTACCTGGAAAGTACAGACTGAAGATCACGTTTTAAATGGATGGATGGATGGGTGGGGGCTGAGGATGTGGCTCAAGTGGTAGCGTGCTTGCCTGGCATGCGTGCGGCCCGTGTTTGATCCTCAGCACCACATACAAACAAAGATGTTGTGTCCGCTGATAACTAAAATAAATAAATAAATAAATATTAAAAATTCTCTCTCTCTCTCTCTCTCCCCCCCTCACCCTCTCTTTAAAAAATAAATAAATAAATAAATGGATGGATGGATGGATGGATGGATGGATAGATTGATAAGCAAATACTTGAGAAATCATCATGAACTATTGATCTCAATATAGGAATAACACACTTTTCTTTGAGGTTTATCTCAGTCCATCTGGGCCACCATAACAACATGGCTTTTAAGTGGCTTTTAAGCAACACTATTTCTCTCAGTTCTGAAGATTGAGAAATCCCAGATCAAGGTACCAGTAGGTACAGTGTCTGGTGAGGATTCCTTTATGGTTCATAAATATCCGTCCTCTCATTATATCATCATGATAGAAGATACAACAAATTCTGAAGTCTCATTTTATAAGGTAACTAATCCCATCCACAATGCCTCCATCCTCATGACCTAATCCACTTGCAAAGATCATACCTCCAAATATCATCACATGAGGGGTAGGTTTCAACACATGAATTCTGAGGGGCACAACAATTCAGTGCATTGCAAATGGATTTTTCCAGCCGGCTTATCACTCAGTCTCCTAGATTCCTTGTAAGATAAGCAGAAACAACAAAAGCAAAAACTATATAAATTAACTAGTGTGATGTTACTGTGATCTAAACAAAGTTCAAGCTCTACGCTAAAAAATGTTATTAATCTGAGATGAGAAAAAGGACAGCATATGCTTTGAATTAAATATGAATTTAGAATACAAGCATGAGACAAGCAATATAAGAAACATGAATAATTAGATACTTTGGCTTGAAGTAGAGTGGTAAGTTGTGCTTTTAGTCACAGAAATGAGATTATTTTAAAATTCTCAATCTTATGTGGATGCAACAACACAGTACTTATATTGTGAAGAATCTAGTCTAATATCAAAGACAAAATAAGCAGGTTCTATATTGAAAAATTGAGAGAATTTAGGAAAATTTAAATGTTTACATAGTTGGATGAGAAACATGTTATAACTATACAACTCTCCTAAATTTGTGTGCTATGGAGTTAACATGTCTAATGTTCTAAAACTGTTATAACATTTATTATAGTTATCTGCATTATAAAGGACACATACATCTCTCACATAGAGACCAAATTCTTACAATCCTGATAAGATAATGTAAGTATAACCTTAAAAATAAAAAGCATATTCAAAAAATTTAACATATTTGATGTTATAAAAATATCAAACTTCTGAAAATTATGAATAAGCAGCACAACTGTTATGATCCAATTCTGGACCCCCAAAAGAACACCAGAGACCAAGATTGATGTAAGCAGCAAAGAGGTGTCTGTTGGGAGCTAGCTGGGTCCTCCGGGCGCACATAGCAACTGGTGACGCTGAGAGGCCCCGAGCCCAGGGTTTGCAGCAGTTTTATACACTCTTTGGAGAAGGCAGAGACCCCCACATACATCATAGCATCTCTTGGCAAATCATCACACACTGCGGGAAAATCAAATAACAACTCTAAAACATGATTAGCACATTCACTGGCGGGAACAAGTTGGGTACTGATGATTGGTTACTACAAGAGGGGGAATCATTTGAACTGATTGGTTTATGCCAAGAGGGGTGTTCTTGATGAACTACATGGTTTCCCAATACCATAAACTACTGGGAGGGTCATCTGGCATCCCAGGTATTTCCCTGTTTCATGCTGATTGGTGGCTGCTAGCGGGTTGCTATGGGTCCCCACCTAGACTGTAAGGGACACCTGGCCCAGCAGATCTCTCCTGTTATTTGTAGATAAACCACTTAGCAGGGTGGGAATGTGCCCAGGAGTGCTCTGTGGGTCTTCCCAAGGAAAAAGGTCATGTCCCTTCCTTGGACAGGCTTTGCTCTGAGGTAGAAGCTGGTTTTTGAGAGGGGCACGGAGGTAGGAAAGATGGTGGAATGAGACAGACATCCTTACCCTAAGTACATGTATGAAAACACAAATGGTGTGACTCTACTTGGCATACAACCAGAGACATGAAAAATTGTGCTCTATTTGTGTAATGTGAATTGAATTGCATTCTGCTGTCATATATAACAAATCAGAATAAATAAAAATTTAAAAATGCATCATAAAGTAAGTGAAATATAGAAAAAATTATGAGACATTTTATAACGAAATATTGTATGACTGCTAAGAAGAAAAAAAAACTATATGTCCACTGAGGTAAGACAATCTCTAAGGTATAGGGTGACAAGAACCAAGGGCAGAAGGGTGTACACAGTGCTATTTATTGAAAATGAGGGGATGTATGTATGCAGAGATGTACTTATAGATGCAATGAACATTTCTGGAACTGGTAACATTATTGCTTCTGTGAAAGTGAGGAAGTGATGGAAGGAGACCTTTTTTTTTTTCTTTTTGTTAACCTTATATGCATCCTGTTTAAATATTTATCATCTACACTCATAACATTAAAACATAAGGATGAAAAGCAGTAAAACCAAAACAGAGAAGAGCATGTGAATCAGGCTTTACAAGAAAATAGCAGAGATCTCTTTTTGGCTCATGCTTACACTACAGCTAGGCCCAGAGATGCAGGAAGCTCCTTGATGGAGTAAGCCACTGAGCAGATGACTCACCTGAAAGTGGCTGTGTTTTGCAAATACTTATCTGCCAGCACTGCTTTATTGCAACGGAGTCCTTGGGCTGGTTCTGAGCCTCTAACTAGACCTTCAGGACAGACACAGGCAGGATATGGGTAGTGTCATGTAAGCAAGGGGCATAGGAGGAATCATGAACGTGGATACCGCCCAAGCCAGGGACTTTGCTAGACATGGAGGCCAGCTAGGCAGAAAGCGGGTGGCAGGAAGCTCTGAAACAATTAGTTGAGGTAGGCGCAGTGTTCTAAGTGATTTTTCCTCTGGTGTTTGGAGACATGTTAAAGTGCCTTAGAAAAGTCTACTGATTTGAAGGGGTGCTGTATTTGTCAAATGCTGTTTCTGCCTCTATAGAGATGATCATATTATTCTTGTTTTTAAGTATATTGATGTGATGAATTATGTTTATTGATTTCTGTATGTGAGCCCCACTTCATTGAGGCACACTATCTTTTTAATATGTTTTTGAATGCTACTTGCCGGAATTGTATAGAGAATTTTTGTATCGATGTTCATGGTGGATATTGGTATGAAGTTTTCTTTCCTTGATGTGTGTTTGTATGGTTTTGGTATCAGAGTGATATCAGCTTCACAGGGTTCTCTCCTTTTCGTATTCCATGAAACATTTAGAGCAGTATTGTTGTTAATTCTCCTTTGAAGGTCTCATAGAACTCGGCTGAGAATCGATCTGGTCCTGGACTTTCCTTGATTGGTAGACCTTAGGTATTCCCACCTCAAAAATCTAACAAAGAAAAGAAAATGTTAACTATTCTGAAGTGATAGACATGTTAGATGATTTGAGCTATTATTTCACAGCATTCACATATAGCAAAACATCATGTTATGCAACTTAAGCGCAACTGACCACGTGTATTTTGTCAATAAATTTTGTCCAAAAAAAGGGCAGTGACTATGGATTTCTTTCTTGAATGAGTAGAAATTTTCTTTTAAAAAAAATCGTTAAAATCTGTTTTAATTAGTTATACCTGACAGTAGAATGCATTGATGCATTTTGATATATCATAAATAAATAGGGAATAATTCCTCATTTTTCTTCTTGTACACATTGTCAGATCACATTGGTCATGCAGTCCTATGTGTACGTAAGGTAATGATGTCTGTTTCATTCTACGATTCTTCCTATCTCCATACCCCTCCCTTCCCTTCACTCTCTTCTACCTAATCTAAAGTTACTTTATTCTTCCCTAGCACCTTGGCCCTGATTGTGAATTAGCATCCACATATCAGAGAAAGCATTTGGCCTTTGGTTTTATGGGATTGGCTTATTTCGCTTAGCATGATGTTCTCCAACTCCATCCATTTACCCAGAAATACCATAATTCCCTTCTTCTTTAAAACTGAGTGATATTCCATCAAATATTACATACCACATTTTCTTTATCCAACCTAGGTTGGTTCCATAGTTTAGCTATTGTGAATTGAGCTTCTATAAATAAATCTTGAGCCTCCCAGGAATACCATAAGGCAGGCCACTCTATTGCCCCCCAGGGTTAGCATTTACCAAGAAATCTATACACAATGGGGATGAGTCATCTCATTGCTGGTCTTAACAAGACAGGGCCATACACAATGGGGGTGAATCATCACTGGTGTTGCAAGAAGGCAGCTGAACCAGCTTTTCCAGGTTTTCACAAGAGGGTGGAGAATTTCCTTGGGGGGAGGGGTGACAATATGGGATAGGCCTTTCCCCTTAACGACTTGTCTACCGAGTGTTCCAGGACAGGAGCACTTGGTGCAGGACCCAGAGGACCAGGCCAGGCATCAAAAGGATCTAGGAGGCCATTGTCAGCATGAGGCTTTAAGCCTTTCTCCTCCTGGGCAGTGAGAAGACTGACTCTTGTGACCAAAGTCGCTCCTCACCAATGGCTTCCCAATACTGGTCTCATACTTAGTGTGAGATAACCCCATCTTTTCGGGGAGACCCCTACCTCAAAACTCTCTTGGCTTGGCTTGGCGATACTCTCACTTTGGGTGAACAGACTTCTTAATGCTCCACACTGGGCACCAGATGTCAGGGTTTTTAGCCCCACCCCACCCACTTCCCTCCTGACCTGCGGGAGAGATTGGGAGAGCACGCCCGGACCATGAGGAACCAAGAAAGGAAGGGCCAACTGACACCCCCCCCCACCTCCCCCATCCAGCCCTCCCCCAAGGGAGGACAATCAGACAAGCCAGGGAGACCAGTCAAAGCAGGATCTCAGTTTATTGAGAAAACACACAGAGCTAATAAAAGGCACAGGAGCCAATCAGGATAAAGGTCGGCAGGGTGGGGAGAGTTCATGTGTACACCCATCTCACAGGCCATAATGGGAGACCCCAAGCTGTCCAGAGGGCGGAAGGGTTCTTAGCCTATCCTAGAGGTCATCTGGTTTTTCCTCCCAGCCCAGGCAACGCCTTCTGGCTGATCCCCAGGCACTTTCTTAGCCACAGGTGGCCCCAGGACCCACCCAGAAGCAGGCAGCAAGTTAGGTTTTTCCTCCTTTCTGATGCAACATGCCCCACATGTTACATCCGTGTCCTATCTCTGTGTTTCCTTTTTCTTGCCATCATTGTCAGAAATTCAGGGAAGTCAATTTTGCCATTACCACCAACAGCTACTCCCTTCATCCTCTCCTGTAACTCGGGCTTCTGTGGGATTCCACCCAAGAGACCATCTCATTACGCTTCCCAATTCCTTTGTGTTAGTATACTATAGTTCCATCCCCGTTCCTGTCAAATAGACTCAACCACATAACCGCTGGGCTCATTCGCTCCACTCAGATCCCATCCCACTTTTAAAATGTCACATAGCATGAATAGGATGTTAAACTTCCGAAGATATCAAACACGTTTACATTTATTTTGGTTTAATTGTATAAGTCTTATTTATTTTGTTTCCATTTTACATTTTTTTTTTTTTTTTACATTTTACATTCCCGCTCCCCCACCCACCCTGTCTTAAGATGAGGAAAGGCTTGAATTCTAGGCATTTATTGAAAACTTGCGCATGCCATGCAAGTGGATTAGACCCGTTAGCCGGCACACCAACGTCCCACACAAAGCCGTCCACTGAACCAAGAGGCCTGGCAGTCTTTGCAGAAGCTGCAGCCTGACCCGTCTTCTCCACCATCGCCCAGGAAGCATGAGAAAAGGCAAGTGGCGTGGCGAGCCAACTCACAGACCCACGCTTGGGCCGGTGCTTTCCTCTTCTTCATCTTTTATTCCCATGAGTCCCAGGCCAGAGAGGGATCCATGAGGGCTAGTGGTTCCTGGCAGGAGGATGACGCAAAGGGTACCCGGGCTCAGGCTTTGGTAGAGCCTTCCAATCTTGCGGCTCCAACGCCAGGCTGCACTCTTTGCGTTTTCCACATGTAAATTCTGCAAGGTCTCCCGCTCAGAGGGAGGAGGTCTCACTTGCAGACCCGCGGGCCTTCTTGATTCAGGTGGTGAGCTCCTAAGCCACGCGTGCAGGTGCCTGGGGGTTAGGGCCTGCCTGCCTTTCAGCTTCCAGTCCTTGCCTGTGAGGACATGGAGGGCCCTCTGGGCATTGCCAAAAGTTTTGAACTTCAGGAAACAGTATTTTTCCTGTCTCCCGCTTTGAGCATCTGGTGGCATGATCATAGCTTCCAGGCCACCAAAGAGGCTCGGCAGTTCCTGAACATGTCCTAAGAAATCTTTACCTACTCCAGACAGATAAATGGTTTCTCGGTTCTCAGGATCTCCTTCCAGCTCCTTAACCAGTGTGTCACCATCGAGAGTGAGTTCTGTCACTGGTCTCTGTACCTTTATGTATACACCTTGCACGGGAACGCCATTCAGGCACTCGATGGCCAGCTGGGCAGCTTCCAGGACTTCATACTCTATAGAGAGATGAGGCTGATGCGTTTCCAGAACGGCAGTCATTGTACCAACTGGGCCAAAGCTCCTAAACAGCCTCTTCAGAGCACTTAGGTTCCAATCTTTGCTCAGTGGCCCAGCATACACAGTGGACATCTCTGTCCACTTGATCCTCATCTTTTGGTTCACTTCCTCAGTGAGGAGAGGTGAAAAAGGCTCCAAAGAGAACCGAATAATGCTGAAGGGGTACAGGCGCACTTGCCTTCTGGCCTGCTCAAAGACCTCTCTGTTGGAAAGGCACTTAATAGTCTCACAATCTTCAGGAGACGGGAGTTCAATATCGTCTGTCTCTTGGGATACAAAAAGGAGCTTGTGACGCCCCGGATCGAAAGATCCTAAAGCACCTCTGTAGGTGTAGTGGACCTTTTCTCTGACATTTCTTGGGTCTTGGGCTCTCCACAGCGCCTCCAGATTGAGTTCTGCAATCTTCTTTGGGCCATACCTGAGAAAGTATTGAGCCAGTTCAAGGGTCGCGGCAGCGTCCTCTGTGGGGTCATGACCGTCCCTCTCGGAACGTTGAATGTCCTTCCCCAATACAGCCTTGGCCAAGAACTTGAGCTTGAATCTTCTGCCCCGCTCTCTGGCATAAAGCAACGAGGTGTCGATGACATATGGGTGGATCATGTTCAGTGCCCGGAGATCCACGTCTAGGGAATGGCCTACCAAGACCGCATCAGGAGGAAGCAGTGCTTTTAACCGCCTCTGAACGTCTTTCAGTTTCGTCGTCACCGGCTTAAGCATCTCCTCCGTGATCCCCGAATAGCAGGTGGCGTAGTCCACAATCTCCTCATCGGGCTTCACCAACTCATCCAGGAGACACGAGCCTCCTTCGGCCACCAGTGAGATGCGGGTTAGTTCTCTCCCCTTGGACGTGATGCACATTTCTCCGTCCAGCCCGAAGAGAGGGCTGTTCTCTGTGACAGACCCATCACATCTGGTCGTTACAAAGTTCTCACAGTCGGGAGAACCTTGTAAGGGAAAGTCAAAGGTCCTCATTTCCTCCTCTGTCAGAAGGCATCGCAGCAAGCCCACCTTCTGAGAGCCATACTTTTGAATGACCGGGTCCTTCTGCAGGTCGACCTTGGGTTTTGGACCGGCAGATGGTACAGATCCTCCCGTGGTCTTGGGTAGATATCCAGCCCTTTGATTTGGTAGCCCCATAACATCAGCTAGAAAAGTCGGTGATGGAGGAGGCAAGCGGAATTTGTGCCTGAAGGCTTTTCGAAGAAATCCAAACTCCGAATAGAACCTGTAGAAGTGGAGTTGACTCATCCCCTGAAGGATGACAACCACTGTTCTGCTCAGTCGCTTTCCGTACAGAAGCTGGCACCACCTGGGTCTCTCAATGACGGGCGCAGCCAGAACTGCATACTTGAGCAGCTCACATAGCTGTTCCTGGGTTATTTCACAGTTTTCGGCCATTATGATGCCAGAAAACCGGGCTCTCTTGGTCTCGGGCTGCCTGTCCACGAGATCCCAACGCGGTATCCTGGCCTCGGGCTTCCCCATGAGCCAGTCGGGGACCCGTCTCCTCTGGCTGTTCAGCCTCCCGGTCTTCTCCTTCTCTGGCTCCATGATTTTGTACTCCAGTCCTTGTGGTGGAACGCTGTCCTTGGTCTAGAAAGCTGTCCCTGGCGTAGAAAGCTGTCCTTGCCTTGATGCCAATCCAGCGAGAGAGAAAACGTTCTTGAGAAGGAGAAAGGATGGTTTATTGCTTGGCCAGCGAAGGAGAAACGATGGTTCTCACCTCAGCAGGAGTAGGGGGTTTTTATAGAGGTGATTCAGAGAAAGTGAGATCAGGGAGGAGAGATCAGGAAGGAAAAGATTAGGGAAAAGAAGAACCCAGAGGAGGAGACCAGGGAGGGGGAAGAGAACAGGGAGGAGAAGTTTAGGGAAGAGAAAAACAGAAGATCAGGGAGGAGAAGGGTAGGGGAAAGAAAACCAGGAGGAGAAGGTTAGGGCAAACAAGATCAGGGAGGAGAAGGTGGGGGAAAAGAGAAACAAACATGTCAGTTTCAAAGCCACAAGGGATGTAGACAAAGCATCCAGTGAACCCCTGTTGCAACTTCAGTAAAATCTTCCCTTTGTATTCCAGCTTATTGCCTCTGGGGGACCTTTACTGTGGATTACCTTCCAGTAGTTTCATGGTTTCTTTACCCAGATTCCTTAAGTTCCAGGGGACAGGACCGTGCCCTGTGTTTCTTATTTTCTCAGAATTGTGCTGTATACATAGCAAAGACTTGAAAAAGGAAAAAAAAGTGTAAAGACAAAAATAACTAAAGGTCTTCAGTGTTTCTGTACTCCTACAATCGTGAGTTCCCCAACGTTACTGTGAAATACAGGAAGCAGATAAAATTAACCTAGGTTTGCTAATATGGGCTTGAGGCCTCTGTAGGTAAAATGACTACTAAAATAAAAAAGAGGATGACAGCCCAGCGGCTCTGGAGGCTGAGACAGGAGGATCATGAGTTCAAAGCCTGCCTCAGCAACTTAGAGAGGCACTAAGCAACTCTGTGAGACCCTGTCTCAAAATAAAATATATATATAAAATACAAAATATGGCTGGGGATGTGACTTAGTGGTTGAGTGCCCCTGTGTTCAGTTCCCTGTACCAAAAAAAAAAAAAAAAAAAAAATCAAACAACAAACCAGAAAAAAAGGATTACTGTACAAGAACCCAGGTCTTTCCTCCCAAAATCTAGTTTATTTTCTCTTTCATCGGAACACATTAAGGGGTACTTTGCCATATGCCCCGCAGTGTGAATGGGTTCATTGACCTTATTGGGTAGTTTTCAGTGTGGAATCTTAATACCTGTATTCCAAGCGTAATGATCAGATCAGGGTAATTGGCATATATGTCACTCACACATGTATCACTCCTTCGTTTTGGGAATGTTCAAAACCCTATCAGGTTTCCCCCTTCCAGTACTGAGGATTGCACCCAGGGCATTGTACATACTCAGCAATTATTCTACCACTGAGATACACCCTCAATCAGGTATTTTGAAATATTTCATATTGTTGTCAGTCACAGCGATCCTACCATGCTGTGGAATACTAAAAGTAAGTCATTTCTCTTATCCAAGGGCACCCCTCATACCTATTAACCATCCTCTTGCCATGGTCCCTCCCCTATTCCCTTCCTGGGCTCTGGTAACCACTATTTTCTGTATTCTATCAATTTTATTTTATTTTCACTACTAAATTTTTTATATATGACAGCAGAATGTACAATTTTTCACTACAGTGCTTGTAGATGAAGTATATTCACACCAACTTATGTTTTCATACGTCTACTTTGGATAACGATGTCCATCACATTCCAACATCATTTCTAACCGCCTGCCCCCTACCTTCCCTTCCCACTCCTCTCCCCTATCTGGAGTTCATCTCTTCCTCCCATGCTCCCCATCCCAGACTCCTTATATCAGAGAAAACACTTGGCATCCGTTTGTTTGGGATGGGCTGACTTCACTTAGCATCATCCCCTCAATCTCCATCCATTTACCTGCAAATGCCATGATGGTATTCTCTTTTATTGCTTAGTAACATTCCCTTGTGTATATAAACAGACTGGTAGACCAATGGTACACAATAAAGGACACGGAGACTAACCCACTAAATTACAATTATCTTCTATCAGACAAAGGTGCCCAAAACATACTTTGGAGGTAAGATAGCCTCTTCACAAACGGTGCTGGGAAAACTGGAAATCCATAGGCAACAAAATGAAACTAAAACCCCAGTCTCTCACCATTCACAAAACTCAATCCAGAGTGGAACTAGGACCTAGGAATTAAGCCAGAGACCTTGGGTCTAACCGAAGAAAAAGTAGGCTCTAATCTTCATCATGTGAGATTAGGCCCCAACTTCCTTAATAAGACTGCTATAGTGCAAGAAATAAAATCAAGAATCAATAAATCAGATGGATTCCAACTAAAAAGCTTCTTTGCAGCAAAAGAAACAATAAGTGAGGTGAACAGAGAGCCTACAGAATAGGAGGAAATTTTACCACACACAAATCAGAGCAGTCATCTACATATATATATATATATATATATATATATATATATATATATATATAAAGAACTCAAAACTCTTAATACCGAAAAAACACATATCCCAATGAATAAATAGGCCAAAGAACTGAACGGACATTTCTCAGAAAATGATATACAATCAGTCAACAAATATATGAAAAAATGCTCAACATCTCTGGCAGCTCTTAAGGATAAAAACACCCATAATTTTTCACAAGGAAGTGGGGTAAAAAGGCACCTTCACACATTGCTGGTGGGAGTGAAAATTGGTGCAGCCAATATGGAAAGCAGTATGGAGATTCCTTGGAAAACTCATAATGGAACCACCATTGGATCCAGGTATCCCACTCCTGGGTTTATACCCAAAGGCCTTAAATGTAGCATACTACAAGGACGCAGCCACATCATTGTTTACAGCAGTACTATTCACAATAGCTAAATTGTGGAACCAACCTAGATATACCCTTCATTAGATGAATGGATGAAGAAAATGTGGCATATATACACAATGGAATATCACTCACCATTAAAGGAGAAAAAAAAATCATGGCATTTGCAAGTAAATGGATGAAGTTGGAGAATAAAATGCTGAGTGAAGTAAGCAGACCCTAAAAATTCAAATGCAGAATGTATTGTCTGATAAAAGGATGATGATTTATAATGGGGATGGGGTGGGGGGAGCATGGGAAAAATAGATGAGCTTTAGATAGGGAAAAGGGGAGACAGGAGAGAGAGGTTTTATGCTCGAAATGTGGACCCCCCAAAGACCACCAGAGACCAAGACCAATGTAAGCGGCAAAGAGGTGTCTATTGGGAGCTAGCTGGGTCCTCTGCACACACACAGCAACTGGTGACGCTGAGAGGCCCCGAGCCCAGGGTTTGCATAAGTTTTATACATTCTTTGGAGAAGGCAGGGACCCCCACATACATCATAGCATCTCTTAGCAAATCATTACACACTGAGTGAAAATCAAATAACAACTCTAAAACATGATTAGCACATTCACTGGCGAGAACAAGTTGGGTATGATGATTGGTTACTACAAGAGGGGGATTCATTTGAACTGATTGGTTTATGCCAAGAGGGGTGTTCCTGCTGAACTACATAGTTTCCCAATACCATAAACTACTGGGAGGGTCATCTGGCATCCCAGGTATTTCTCTGTCTCATGCTGACTGGTGGCTGCTAGGGAGTTGCTAGGGGTCCCCACCTAGCCTGACTGAGTCAGGGACATGTGGCCCAGCAGACCTCTCTTGTTATTTGTAGATAAACAACTTAGCAGGATGGGAATGTGCCTAAGAGTGCTCTGTGGGTTTTTCTAAAAACAAAGGTCATGTCCCTTTCTTGGACAGGCTTTGCTCTGAGGTAGAGCCTGGTTTTTCAAAAGCAGGAATAAAGAGCCGGCAAGACAGGAATAAAATAAACGGATTTATGACAACTAAGCTGTAGGGAATGATGTAATGTGGGGCATGTTGCATCAGAAAAGAGGAAAGAAAAGAAGAGCCCAGAGATGGAGACCAGGGAGGGGGAAAAGTACAGGGAGGAGAAGTTTAGGGAAGAGAAAAACAGAAGATCAGGGAGGAGAAGGGTAGGGGAAAGAAAATCAGGAGGAGAAGGTTATGCAAAGAAGATCAGGGAGGAGAAGGTGGGGGAAAAGAGAAACATGTAAGTTTCAAAGCCACAAGGGATGTAGACAAAGCATCCAGTGAACCCCTGTTGCAACTTCAGTAAAATCTTCCCTTTGTATTCCAGCTTATTGCCTCTGGGGGACCTTTACTGTGGATTACCTTCCAGTAGTTTCATGGTTTCTTTACCCAGATTCCTTAAGTTCCAGGGGACAGGACCGTGCCCTGTGTTTCCTATTTTCTCAGAATTGTGCTGTATATGTAGCAAAGACTTGAAAGAGGAAAGAAAATTGAAAAGCAAAAATAACTAAAGGTCTTCAGTGTTTCTGTACCTCTACAATCATGAGTTCCCCAACATTACTGTGAAATACAGGAAGCAGATAAAATTAACCTAAGTTTGCTAATATGGGCTTGAGGCCTCTGTAGGTAAAATGACTACTAAAATAAAAAAGAGGATGACAGCCCAGCAGCTCTAGAGGCTGAGACAGGAGGATGGTGAGTTCAAAGCCTGCCTCAGCAACTTGGAGAGACATTAAGCAACTCTGTGAGACCCTGTCTCTAAATAAAAAAATATATATATATAAAATACAGAATATGGCTGGGGATGTGACTTAGTGGTTGAGTGCCCCTGTGTTCAGTTCCCTGTACCAAAAAAAAAAAAAATCAAACAACAAACCAGAAAAAAAGGATTACTGTACAAGAATCCAGGTCTTTCCTCCCAAAGTCTATAGTTTATTTTCTCTTTCATCGGAACACATTAAGGGGTACTTTGCCATATGCCCCGCAGTGTGAATGGGTTCATTGACCTTATTGGGTAGTTTTCAGTGTGGCATCTTAATCCTTGTGTTCCAAGCGTAATGATCAGATCAGGGTAATTGGCATATATGTCACTCACACATGTATCACTCCTTCGTTTTGGGAATGTTCAAAACCCTATCAGGTTTCCCCCTTCCAGTACTGAGGATTGCACCCAGGGCATTGTACATACTCAGCTATTATTCTACCACTGAGATACACCCCCAACATGAAGTGAAGCAAAAACTTCCTTGAACTACAGAAAATAAACTTGGTCACTGCTCCTGCCCTCTTCTCTTCCCTTTTACTCTTATGCCAAGGCATTCTGGGTTGGTTTCCCCTCTTCTGGCTCTTACACAGGACTTACCTTCACTGTGTTATTCATTACATTGTCTTATAAATATGTTTGCTTGTCTTTGCTCCACCACACTGTATTTTCTTTGATATGAGCAGCTGTGTGTTTTATTTTTGAAGCCCCTGCTCCATAACTCTAGGCATTTAACACCTCATCTAAGAGTTTCTTAGGTTCAAGATCCTGGAATGATCCAGGCATGAGAATTGTTCATTATCAGTGCAGAACTATATGTTTCAAAAGTGTTCATTGGATATGGGCCAGTTCAGTGATTTTCTGATTTCTCTTTAGCTTTGGTTGCTCTGCAGAAATATGCAGTAGCATGTTTAAGAAATCATTCATAGAAATGGATCTTGCTTCCCTTGTTTGGCTCACTCCCAATCTTCTTTTGTCCCCAAATTATTAGGTAATTACCCACTTTAGGCAACAACTAGCAGCATAGTCCACTATTTGCAAAATTCTGATATGAAAAACAGATTGTGGTAAAACCTAAATTTCACACGCACGAGAAATAACTCACAGAGCACTGGGCTTGCAGTAACTGACTGTACCAGAGATAGCAAAACAGGTCAGTGACAGATTTAGGTTCTGATTTAATCAGGTAGCCTGGAAGGCAGCCAGCATGTCAGGAAAGCTAAGAGAGAGCATGTTTTGTCCTACCTCCCACTCTGTGGGCTTTTAGCCTTCATTCCTAAGCAAGAGCTGCTAAGTACTTGAGTGGTTTACAAAGCACTTCAAAATTCTTTCTAGTCAGGCTGGAGGTGGTAATGCTCAACCAATGTCAAAGACAGCCCAGAATCATTTCTAGGATTTTTTTCCTCATCTTTGTCCCTTCATAAAGCAACCGGGTTTCTCCATAGTCAGAAATTTTATGGGCTGAAAAAATGAGGATGTGAAATAAGCAAGTCTATGAAAGGTTCTGAGGATTTGAAAGTCCTCTTAGCATGAGGTTTGCCACTGTTGTTGTTTAGATATGAAGTGTCCCCCAAAGGATCATTTGTGAGGCAATGCAAGAAAGTTCAGAAGTTAAATGTTTAGATTACAAGAGGTGTAATCTAATCAGTGGATTACTCCACTGACATGGATTATCTGAGCAGTAACTCTAGGCATGCAGGGTGTAGCTGGAGGAAGTAGGTCACCTGGTACATGCTTTTGAGATTTACATTTTATCCCTGTTGAGTGAGTGGAATATTCTCTCTCTCTCTCTCTCCCTCCTTCCCTCCCTCCATCCCTCCATCCTGGTGTCCATGTTCTGAGCTGTGTTCCTCTGCCATACCCTTCTGCCATGATTGCTGCCTCATCTTGGGCTCAGAGCTATGGAGATGGCCAACCATGAATTGAATCTCCGAAACCATGAGTCAAAATAAACTTCTCTTCCTCTGTGTTGTTTTGTAAGGTCTTTTGGTCGCAGCAATGAAAACCAATGGAAAAGCTAACTGAGACAGCCAGCTTTCTGCACATCATACATAGCCAGAGAGAGACAATGCCCTGGCACTGAGGCCTACATGGTGGGTATAAGCTCAACTAAGGCTCAGGTGAAGTTAATTTTCTTTTCTCACCAAACCTCCCTTAGGGCTTTAGATTCCCCACTCCCATATCTGTCTTTCTGCTCTCTCAAAGTTGTGAATAGGATGTGGGATCAACTCATGATTAAACATCCTTACAATCAGCTAGGTCCAGAAAAAGTCCATCAGATTTGATTTGTATCTTACAACACATGTGGAATCCCCAGGTGGGGTGGAATGTGAAGAGGCTCTCCTCTTTATGTCTACATATTCTTTCCAACATCAGTGAGTGTGAATCACTCACAACTCCCACAAAACTGGGTCCTCAGTTAACTACTCTTTACAGTATCATCAGGGGAAATTTGGTTCTTCTTTTGAATGGTTTTAAATTTCAACCTCCTTTGCTCTATGTCTCTCTCTCTAGGCCCTGCCTCTTCTCTGATATCAGCTGTCAATCATTCCGTTCTATCTCTTGTCCCAGGGTGGAACTTAGGTTGGTGCTGAGAAAGATGTTCAGACTCCAGGTACAGCATCAGTGTGATAATTAGCTGTTTTCTGCCATCTTGGGCATTGTTTTAGAGTGATCTTTGTGTCTTATCCTTTCTTTGCTCTGAGTTGCATTACCAAACACTCACTTTTGCTCTTTGAATGTCCTGGGCCCCAAGAAACAGGGAGTGGGTTTGTAATAGGAATTGACTCTTCTTTTCACCACACACGTGGACCTGACTTCTTGGCTATTCCTTTATATATGAGATAATCATTTTTTCTGAATGTCATTATTGGCAGTTTTATCTTAGAAGTATAAATATGCCTACAAAGATAATCAATTGAAGGAAGATCTAGTCGGCCTGAAATTTTTGAAATATATGATTGGGTCTGATTTTGGAGTTTTGTCTTGATCATCAAGCTTATTATTCTGGTTCTCATTCCCTAAGCTTCTGCTAATAACAGGCTACCTCTTTCATCTGTAGTTAATCCCATTTCACTGTAAAGGATGTCTCCACAAGGGGTAATGCATTTTCATTTTATGAGAGACGTCAACACTTTAACATAAAGCCTGAAGGTGAAAGATCAGAATTAAATGAAAACTCGATGCAGATTTTCATCAGACCTGCAATTTTGTACCAGTTTTGGCACACTCTTAGCCCTGTTACAATGAGTGTTTCATACAACTGAGCCTTAGATTATGAAAACTGGATATAGTGATAGCTACATCCCATTATTTAAAAACCAAAAAGTCTAGTGCTTATCAGTGTTAACTGTGCAGAAGAATCGTCTAGATAACTTATTAAAACACAAAATGTCTGGGGCCATGTCCTGCACAGATGGTGCTTAATGGGGCCTGAGAATGTGTATTTCTAAAAAGACATCAGGCAAGGTTGCTGATAGTGAACCACACTTGGAATACTACTGACATAATTGTTAGTAGTTCTTAGAACTGGCTGTGAAACAGGATCATGTACTTGTCTACAACATAGATTCTTAGGCTCTGTCTGCAGAATGTGATTCTATAATCCTCAGAAAGGCCTGGTAATCTTTTAAAGCCCCCAGAAATTTTTTGTCATTGTTGGTCTATATACTCAATTATATTGTATTTTTGATAATTTAATCTATTTATTTATTTTTGGTGCTGGGGATTAAACCCAAGACTCCGCACATGCTAGACGTACACTGTGCCGCTGAGTGTACCCCTACCATCTGATAATTGTAGACTTACAGAAATCTTATCGAAATCATACAGAAACTTTGTATATACCTCCTTATCTAAGGTTAACAGTTTAAATAATCTTAAAGCAATTATTAAAACTGAGAAACTGACATTGGTACAATTCTATTAACTGAACTGATATACTCAGTAATACCCATTACTCAGGAAATTCTGACATGACCAGTCTGTAGCAGGCTGAATAATGGCCCCCAGAGATGTCTGTGTCCTATGTCCAGAATCTGTGAATGCCAACTTACATGGCAAAATGGACTTTGTAGATGTGAATAAATTAGGGATTGTGAAATATAGACATTGTTCTTGGATTATTCAGATGACCTTATAGAACCAAAATAGTTTTAAAAATAATGGGTGACGCAGAAGAAGTCTGATCTGGAGGAGATGCAATGTGATGGCAGAAGCTGAGAGCAAAAAGACATTGTGCTATGTCAAAAGTTGAAGGCAGCCTCTTTAGATGTTGGACAAGGCAAGGAATCAGGTTCTCCCCGGAGCCTCCAGAAGGAATCAGCCCTTCCCCAACACCTTGATTTTACTTATAAAAAACTTATTTTGGACTTCTGGTCTTGAGAACTTTAAGAGAATAAACTTGTGTGTGTGGGATATATATCTATATATCTATATATCTATATCTATATATCTATCTATATATATATATCTACATTAAGTTCATGATAATTTGGTACAGCATCCATGGGAAACTAATACACAGTACATATGTAGTGTTGTAGAATCACTGAGCCTCAAAAGGATTGTTGGAGAAATTCAAGAAGAAAACTCATATGAAAGCAAATAGATTTATATTGACATATATAATGTAGGGGCTCAAAAAGGGTATTTTGGTAACCTAAAATAACAAAGGCAAACATTAAGACAGCTGTATGCTTTCCCAATTGGTGGGACGATTTTCTGAGACAGTTTGTTACTTTTATTAGGTAAGTTGAAAAAGATGAATATCCTGGGAGATTATATGTGGCTCTCAATTTGCTCTCTTTCCCAGCGTCCTCTGTTCATGAAAGCCATTCAAGAGACTATACTTTCCTATAACAAAAGCTACCTGATTCTGTTGTTTATGTTTTTCTTATCTTCATAGGGAATGGAGTTACTAGTTACTTTTACTTAAAAGACACCACATGCCTTTACAACTTTGCATCAGTGTGCTACTCTATCTTATTTTGAGTTAGATTTTTAAAAAATAATGTTTTCATCTGGATTCATATTATTTTTTTAGTCTCTACTTGTCACTTTCCCTTTCACTCTTCCTTTTAATTTAATCTTTAAATTTCCTCTTATCTTTAATGTATTTTAATCCTTTTTCTCTATATTTTAATTAACTATTCTGATTCCTATTTTCTTTTTAATACTTTTATCTCTTTTGTTCATTGTATTTTTCTACCAATTACTTTAGTGGACAAATAGCATATTATTTTTGTTTTGGTATAATTCTTATTTCTGTTTTCCTTTATTTTTTATTTATTTTAATTTTCTAACTTGTTTTTATAATTGTGGCAGGAAGTCTGGTCTTTAAGGTTTAGGGGAACAACTGCACCATAAATGGAACATTGTAGGCTCCTTGCTCTCTAGGGAACTCTGCAGGTGTTCCTCTTCATAAAGGTCACATTCTATTCAATGTTTTTTTTTTTTTTTTTGCTCACATACACACACATCTCAATAAGTATATGTCAGAAGGACTTTTGAAGGACAATCTCTAATTTCTCTGAAAAATGGCAGTGAGAAACAAAAATGTTCTCTAAAGTCATTAACAAGCACTTTATCTCAAGTCTTTGAGGGAGCCGTGTACAGAACAGGGGCAGCCAAGATACCTGAGGCTGTTCCGTGGAGGACTGACATGGTTTCTTCAGTGCCTCCCCAAACTGACATTCTTCTCTTGGATGGGTCCAGAAGAAGTATTAGAATATTCCAAATGTTCTCTGAAAACTCCAGCAATTGTTACAAATTTTATTTTCACAAGTCTATATGAGATTTAGACTCTTGACACATTTCTTCATATTGAAGATTTGAGTCTGTATCAATCTAACTTTTTGGTTGTGAAGAACAATCTCTAGTTAACCAAAAACCAGAGAACAATTTATTTGAAATATATTAGGGAAAGCTTCCAGAAGGATTTGGGAAATTGGAGAACTAGATTCAAAATGCAAGCAGGACCAAAGAAGACTGAGAATTACAGAATACAACAGTTACTAATATGGCATCATGTAAAAATGTGGATGTGTAACCGATGTGATTCTGCAATCTTTGTAATGTTTTGAACGACCAATAAAATAAAATAAATAAATTTAAAAAAAAGAATTATAATCCAAGTTCACACCACAGAGGTAAGTCTAGTTAGGAAGTGGGGATTGGAAGTATCTTCACTAGCACATCAAGGTCAAGGCCTCTTCCCTCAATAACTTTAGAACTGCATTGGCATCCCTGTTTTCCCATACCCTAAGATTCAAAATCCCTTGTATGAGCATCAGCTGTTCCATTCTTTTTTAAATATTTTTTTAGTTGTAGATGAACACAATACCTTTATTTGTTTTTATTTTTATGTGGTGCTAGGAATTGAACACAGTGCCTCACTCATGCTAGGTGAACGCTCTACCACTGAGCCACAACCCTGACTCTCAGCTGCTCTATTCTTAGTCAACTGCTCTTCCTCTGATTTGCCTGGAGAAAATATCTCCTTTGACTTCTATTTATAGTAAAAGAGGAAAGATGCTTAAATGATAGGCCATCAAAAAATGCTACAGATGTACACTACAGATACTCCTTCCCCTAACCAAGCCATGTCTGCAATAGATTCATCTCTGTGCTTTTTGTGCCATACTGTGCCAGCAGCTCTCAACTCTTGACTAGTTATAAGTCTGACTTCTTGAAGTATTGTTTTTTGAAATTTCTTTTCTATAGATGCTTAAAATAACTTTTCATAAAGGACATTGCTTCTCTCTCTTTTCTCATAGGATCATATATTCTGTGAGCTGGAAGTAGTCTTAGAGGTAGTGGTATTTATTCAGTAAGGAGATTTTGGGGCTACAAAGAATGGAATACCCCAATGAAAATATTTTATACAATAAAAAGTGGTTCAATGACTTTTAGGGTGGTAACGAAGAAGCTAAAAATGTCATGGCTCTGGCTCAGATTCTATTTAACCTTCTTATCTTCTACATCATGGTTGCCCTAAGACTTCTCTCATTCCAAGAATGAAAACTTCCAAAGACATGCAGAGGGAAATTTATTTTTAGTAACAAAGGAAACCTCCCTCATAAAGCTCCATGCAGAAAAAAAAAGTTTGTCCAAGACTGGTTAGGTGCCCGTGTCCTAGTTGAGTGAGATGACATGGGAATGAGAATCATCGTTGTAGAGAGATCATTCATTGTGGGAAAGGAGCTACACTAGCAAGGAGGAGGGGAGAGAATGACTCCTGGCAACCAACAGTGTTTGCTTTCTGTCTAACTAGCCCTTGAGTTTTGAGCAAAGGGAGCCCCACAAGAGTCAGGCCAGTTTGCCCAGTGATGAATCCAACGATGGAGCCAGGGAACTTAGTTGATAACTCCTGTTCTGTTGACCATTCCTATGACTTTCAGTTTATTCCTATCCATCTATCATCTGTTTATGAAGGACAAAAAAATATATATTTACTTTTCAAGTTTTTCATGCCATCAAATACATCATTATCAAATAAAGTACCTGACACAGCTTCATAGCCTAGCTGAATCTGTGGAATCATGAGGGATTTCCTAAAGGCATTTTACACCAACATAAATTTTATTCTCTATCTTCTATGGTATGATTTCTTGGATCACTATGTATTGTACGCAAGTCGGCAATTTGCCCATCTACAGTAAAAAAAAAAAAATTCTCTGAATGATTAAAATTAGGGCAAACAAATTGTCAAGAGGAAGAGGAGGAAAAACACGGGGAGATAGATTTAAAGAGTCCAGGTGAATTCAGGAAGACCCCAAACTATATTATGAGGCATGGCCAGTTCAGCCTTGTCAGTTGAAGAGGGGACAATCTAGAGGTGCTTGGCTCCTCTCTGGATGCTTGTGAAGGGCATTTACAAATACTCCACTGCCTCTGCTCACTTGTCTCTGATACTCAATGTTCCAGCCACAGAGTGCCAGGCAGATGGGGGCTGTCTGAGCACCCTCTTATCATGATTGCTATCAATGTGGGCAATTGTGGTCACAGAGTGGTTCTATGTGGATTCCATTTTGTTTCAGTACTCATTAGGTTCTGAAGGTTGAGAGCCTACAATGGAGGCGAATAAATAGATGTGGGAGGCAAGAAAACAATGTAAAGTGGATTTGAACCTAGAAAAATCTATAACAATTGGAAAGGAGAAGGAAAGGAAGGGCTGATCATACTTTATGAAAACCTACAGCTATTTTATGTTTCAAATACAAAGATTGGGTCTGTTAAAGGATATTTCATTTACTGTGGGAAATGAGCTACACTAGCAAGGAGGAGGGGAGAGAATGACTGGAAAACCAATACCCCTACATCATTGTATGTATTCTGTAATAGTGGATCCTTAGTCTATTGGCAAAAGTGAATTGTAGGTAAAGAGAAGCAACAGAAGAGTTAGTCATGTATTCACTCACAAAGATGCCAGTTATTTCCCAGCTACTTTTTAGAGATGAGTCTATGCAGAATATTTAAAGAAGCTGATCTCATGGCAATAGAGAGCAGAGAGGCTAGAAAAATGATGAGGAGAGGGGTATACAGAGATATTGGTCAAAGAGTACAAAGTTACAGTGGCTAGGAGGAAAAACTTCTGGTATTGCATGGTAGGATGACTATGGTTAACAATATTGTGTTCATTACTTCAAAATAGCTACAATAGAGAACTTTGAATGTTCTCACCACAAAGAAATTATAAACATGTAAACTGATAGATATGCTTAATATGCTGGTTTAATCATTACATAATATATATATCTATCAAAACATCACATTATACTCCATAAATATGTGTAATTATTCTGAATCAATTAGAAAAAAGATATTTAATTGCTTGTCTCATCCAGACTTTTGGAAACTTATGTTGTATCCAGATCCCATACAGACAGCCCTATATACTGATACATTGGTATTTTCTAGGCTCAGAAAATTGGGCTGGAGGAAGATCTTGCCCAATATCTGCAATGCATAGTCAGCACATTTTATGGCATGACGTAAAGAGATGAACTACACCAATCAAAGTCTGAGTCATATACTTTTCATTTTTCTCTCCCTCTTTCATATTAAAACTGAAGAACCAAAATTGATTCTAGTTGGTTATGGGAAAAGGGCTAAAACTTTATGACATAGAGTTAGGGCGGCTGGCCACATTGAGCCACATCCAACGTAAATTAGAAGAAGCAGTTGATTAAGATAGCAGTGAGTGAATACATGACTAACTCTTCTGTTGCTTCTCTTTACCTACAATTCACCTTTGCCCTTAGACTAAAGATCCACTTAGAGAAGTTAGAAGTCTTGAGAGAGATGGAGAGTAACATCTACCTTTGGATATTCTAGTTTCCAGTAAAAATGCCACTGAATTACCACCAAGTTTTCATTTTGTGTCCTTGGCCCAGGAAATATTTGTGTTTTTATCATTAATCCTGCTTTGTATTATGGACTGAGGGATGTGACTCAATTGTAGTGCACTCACCTAGCATGTATGAGGCCCTGGGTTTGATCCCTAGCTACAGAGTGAAAAACTTTAAAAAAAAAAATCCTTCTTTATGTTTTTTTTTTAAGAGAGAGTGAGAGTGAGTGAGAGAGAGAGAGAGAGAATTTTTAATATTTATTTATTTTTTAGTTCTCGGCAGACACAACATCTTTATTGGTATGTGGTGCTGAGGATCGAACCCGGGTCGCACACATGCCAGGCGAGCGCGCTACCGCTTGAGCCACATCCCCAGCCCCCTTATTTATGTTTATGTTAGTTTATAACCATATGAAATGAAAGATACTAGGTAGCCATATGTAGGCATAGCCAGAGAGTTTATTGCTGAAACTGCATATCCTGAGCTAAACTTTATCCTCTCCCAGAATCCTTTTTAAAAAATGACATTCCTGGAAAAAGCATTTATATATTTATATATTCTGTAATAGTAGACCCTTGTCTATTGGAAAAGGTGAATTGTAGGTAAAGAGAAGCAACAGAAGAGTTAGTCATATATTCACTCACAAAGACGCTAATTATTTCCACGCTACTTTTTAGAGATGAGTCTATGGAGGAAGCAAAGTACTGAAGGGGAAAGTAGGGTTGATGGATTCCAGAAAGCTAGCAATGAGGACTTCAGCATTCTAAGCAGAGACACCAAGCAGGACAAGTGAACTTACCACTGAACTATTGTCTGGAAAGATGGAATGGAGTCAATTTACTACCCTCTGTTCCTAGCACAATGACTGGCCTCTAGCAGACACTCAACAATTTTGAAAGAATTAATTAACAACAGAGAACACAATGAGCAGGGCATAGTAGTCTTTGACACATCTGAGAGACCCCTGGAAGACCTTTAAATAAACATTGACCTCATAAATTCTCTCATGTTTTCTGTTCTTTATCAGCCAAGTTTGAATGGCAAGGAAAAACTGTATAAAATGTCAAACCACAGGTCAAGGACTTTATGCACTTCAAAAATCATTTTTCTAACCATTCAAGTAAAGTAATAGTAAATAAGACTTTGCTTTTCATTCCCACTTCTTCTACCTCAAGTATATAGAGAGATAAACTCTCCCCTGAGACAGAGGTTAATCTAGGCTGTCCTGCAAATAACATAGTAATAATTTTTCAGAGCTTTGGTGTTCTTTGCTTATAAAACCTTAATCTAGGCTGAGAAAAGATAGCAACAAGTTTTAGTAGTATTATTAGCTCCTCAGTGCAATCTCATGTTCTAAAATTATGATTCTAAAATTACTAGTACAGAATTTAGGACACTGATGAGCTTTCAGGTCATTCCTCCCTCCTGGATTTAGAATTCTTTCTCTAAGAAATATCAGCAGCCCAGATTTCTGTGAGAAATAAGATGGTTTTGGCTGGATTTCAGGTATTGGTGTATTAAAAAATGAGCTCCATTTCCTATAAAAATAGGGTTTATATCTGTCCAAAGAGCAATCTTATTTATGTCTGCTTATTAAATCAAGACCCATTCATTTTAGGAATGTGAGCTCAAACTTACATGAGGGGATGTGTAAGGAAAAAAAGAAAACCACAAAACTTAGCCAAATCAGGTTGATTATTAACAATCGACCCCATGAGTCCATACACTTAGATGTGAAATATCTTGGCAACCAGAAGAAAATAGGATAGAATTACAAAAGGACAGGATTTCATTTTTAAGAGGGATTTCAACTTCAAAAGCTTATCTGGGGGGTTGAAGGTAATGGTTGGAATTGTGGGAAAAGGAAGCCCATCACTGAAGAAGATTCAATAAGTAAAAGGATGATTTTTTGAAATTATCCAGTATTACAGGACAACAAGCTATTAGACTTTGGGGGATTTTCCAAGATTCTAAATTCTCTATGATCCAAAAAACCAAGACATTTTTAGGCTGTAGACTCTATGGAGCCAGAGGACAAGCGTGATAAGCATTTCATAGCCCTGAAGAGTTGTGAGAGGAGATGGTAAGACATCAGAGGCTGAGGTGGCGTTGTGAGCAGATCAGATGAGTTTGTTTCAGTGTCTCCTTTATGGAGAGAAGTAGCTGATTAAGGTCAATTGCTCTCTCTTCTACCTCCAAACGTAAAAGCAAAATAGAGGGCATAGGTATTAGGCTGAATTATAGTAGGATTGGGGTCATCTGGTCTTCTTAGAACAACTATAATTAAATCTTAAGACAGTTCGAAATGATTGCCTCGTTAGCTTATTTTTAATACAATAATTCCTGGAGCCAATGAAACAATGAGCAGTTAGTCTACTGCAATCACTTGGGAATTTCCCAGCACAAGTATCCCTTGATCAGGTAGTAATAACCTTGCCCACCTGAGTGATGTTTATACTTAAGGTAGTCTTTCCTGCACAGGTGCCAATTTTTCCATCATCCCTGATGATTTAGCTGAGACCCTTATTTCAGGCTGTGATTTTAAATCAAACAAACTCTCTAGACATCTATGAAATTGCTTTGGGGCATCTTGATTTCTGCTTTTTCTGGCTTTTACAGGGCTTCTAGTCACAGAAAAAATCATTTTAAGCATGACTTTTATTAAGATAAAGATGAATATTTTCTTACAGGAATGTTTGCCTTTTAAGGACATATACAGTGACCAAGAAACCTATTGACTAAATAACAGAATATCTACGCTCAAGTGAACTGATAAACTCACATAACCCAACAGCTCCTGAGGCCCGGGAGGCTCACTAGTTACTGTTTTTGGCTTCCCCAGAAGGTGAAGGAATGACTGAGAGGGGGAGACTTGCTGAATGCCTACAGAGGTCTAGCCACTATGGAGGGGATTTACCTCAGTGATATCAACTGTTCCTCGTGACAACTTTTGAAGGGAAGGGATAGCTTTGATTTAGAGATGAAGAAAACTTAGGTCTAGGGAAGTTAGGTGCCTTGCTAAAGGTAATATAAGATGGCAGTTGAAAAGAGCTGGGATTTGAACCTAGATATGTTTTTCATCTTTGTTCATTTATCTATTGATTCTCAGAGACTTACTATGTACCTAGATCTGGGAACATAGTCATATAGGAGAAGACAAGCTTTTGCCCTCATGAACTTTACATTCTAATGAGGAAGACAGGCAATCTTAACAATAGCCACCAGGTTATCTAGGGCCAGGTATACATAGAATTGTCAGGAGATTGGATTTTGTTCTGACTATGATAGGCAGTTAGAGTGTTTCCAGTCAAGGGTGACACAATCTGATTTCTAGCTTCAAAAGATGACACTCTGGCTGGTCTGGGGGGAGCTGACTTGGGGAAACAAAGGAGAAAGCAGAAGACAAGGTAGGAGGTAATTGCTTTGAAAGTGAGAGGTGAGAGGGGCATGGATTAGATTGGTGCTGGGAAAATCGTGAGATTCAAGATGGGTTCTCTAAATTGTGCTGCCATCATTGTTTTGTTACTCTAGTGCTCTCTCAACCAGTTTGGTCCTTGTCTTTGTCTTTTTGTGACTTATGACTCTTGTCCTCATACTGAATGGAATAGTAGATGACTAACATATTGTCCAAGGCAGAGAATACAGACCTGGAAGAGAACTTCATTCCTTTTGAGTTAAGACATTTCAGGACTCAGACAGATCCTGATTTATATATATATATATATATATATATATATATATATATATATATATATATATACACATATTTAGTTGTCAATGGACTTTTTATTTTATTTATTAATACATGGTGCTGAGAATCAAACCCAGTGCCTCACACATGCTAGGCAAGTGCTCTGCCACTGAGTCACAGCCCCAGCCTAAGAACCTGATGTTATTATTAATTGTCTTTTTATTGTTCTGCATTGGATTGTTGGTTGCTATACCCTGGACTTAAGATTTTAATTTTTTTTGGTATAATTTTAGTTTCCAAGTCTGTTTTAAGGCCTGGAAATACAAACCTTTATTTGCACTGTGATTTCAAAACAGACCAAGATAGCACTTAGATTAGAACTTTCCAGGCACCAGGGAATCTGAGCTAGTCATTGTTGGCCTGAGAATGAAATGTGCTCATTAACAAAGAAAATTGGAAACTAGGCGACCCTTTTCCATTAGTGCTTTCCTTTCTGAAGCATTAATGGGCCTTGCTACTGCTCCAGAAACTATTAATAATTCTACCCTTGGTGTCCAGATATGGTACTACTGACTCACCATCAGTAGGGCATGAGATTTAAAAAAAATTTTTTTTAGTTGATTAGAGAGTGCGGTGATGGATATTATATTAATAAAAGTTAGTTTCGTTCTGAGTTAAAGACACCAGCCTGTGCTAATTTAACAACATCATCAACAATAAATAAGCAATTTGTTATACAAGCATGCTTTATGTAACTGAAGGGATAAAATTGCAGCTGGTTCTTGATTATCACTGGAGTCAGAAATCAGGAAACCATCAGGGAATCCAGGTAATTTTTTCCACCCCTTTTTTGGTCTCAGCTTTGCACTGCAGTCTGTCAAGTTCTCATAGTGGAACCAAGCTAAGTGGATCAGGCCTCTAGGGGACCAGACCTTTGTCTGTGGCCACATTACTGCCAGCCTTTCCCTCAATGAGTGATCAATTATCTCAATTTTGGTATTGAAAGTCTTAAAAAACTGGAGAGGTTAGTCATCTCATAGGTTGCAGTATTGCATGTGAAGTGTGTAGTTTGCATGTGTAGTTTGGAGTGCAAATTCAAATTGAAAGGGACTGGGAGCAGGAAAGAGCCAGACTGAGTCTACTTCACAATTGTCATCACAGTCTTGCCTGGTGTGAATTCAAGATAATTTAGCCAGTTTTGTTAGAAATGTGCAGATATAACTGACATCTTCTAGGAAGTAACTACTCTGCCATATTTTTGTCATTATTATGTCACCTCCATTGCAACAGGTGTAGTTCCCTAACAAACAAGAGGGAGCTGTTTTGAGGCCAAGACAATGAAATAGCTGTGGTTTCCATGTGTTTTCCATGTTAGCAATGGTAATCTACTTCCAGAGCTATTTGGTTTTGCCTCAGTTTCTCTCTATTCAGAGGTAATAGAAACAGTAAACTCCGTACTGTGGTGAGCTAGTCCTCATTTTCCTCTCACCTTCATGAAGTCAGATAAATGAACTTACCTGCTATCACTCTCAGTTGTCACTTCACCATTGTCACTGAGGGAAGGTTAATTGCTACTTTCTCTGAAGGTGGAAGATGAGACTGGTTGACTGTCTCTGATCCTCTGGTTTATGACTTCCTGCTGCCACAGAGTATCCTCCCGGCCTCAAGTCTTAAGGCTCTCCCCTTTTACTCTTAAGTGTTATCATTAGATCCAGAAATTATTCAATTTTATGTGATCCTATTACTTTAAAAACTGCTGGGGTATTAGTGTTTCTTATATTTACTTACATTATATTAAAAATACTCTGAAAAGTAAAACCTCGTACTGATCCTGAACTTCCTTCAGCTTCACATTGTCCTAAATGCCCAGAGTGAACACACCACACCTCCTACTACTGGGTCAGAGCATAGCCATGGCAAGCTGCAGATAATTTCAAAATTCCTTAATTTCACTCTCCAGTCATTATCTCTAGGTTTAATAAATTATATGTTACATATTGCATACACTATTTTTTCAAATTGATGTTATATATTAAAGTTTTTCTTTTTGATGGGAAAACTTGGGAACCACTGGTTGATAATAGGAATTCGTATCCAAATTCAGCCCCTACACCATTTTTGTAAAACAGTTTTTTAAAAAAATACGGGGCACACTCATTATATTTACGTATTATTTTAGTCTACTTTTATGCTGCAGTTGCAATTTTGAGTAGGTGCAACAAAAGATTTATGTCCGGCAAACCTTTAAATTTTTATCTGATCTTGTGGAAAATTTTTCGCACTCCTGACACACAGGATGAAGTGAATGTTTTCATCAGCTTTTTCACCTCTGTGATCAAAAGACCTGACAAAAACAGTTTTAGAGGAGGAAAAGTCTGGAGCTCCCAGTCTTAGTCCATTGACATCCAACTCCATTGCCCTAGACCTGAGGTGAGGCTGAACATCATTGCAGAAGGGCATTGTGAAGGAAAGCAACACAGGACATGGAAATCAGGAAGTGGAGAGAGCTCTCCCCTCACCAGGAACAAAATATAAACCCTAAAGTTATGCCCTTAGTGACCTACTTCCTCCAACCATGCCCTACCCACCTACAGTTACCACCCAGTTAAACACTATAGTTGTTAATGCACTGTTTAGGTTAGGATTTTCATAACCCAATCATTTCACCTCTAAACTTTTTTGCATTGTCCCACACATGAGCTTTTGTGGGACACCTTATTACTGAACCACAACAGTGAGATAAACCAAGATTTGCTGAGGACCTACCTTATGCTAGACACATTGTGAGGCAGGTTCACATCTATTTTACATTTAATTTGATTTCTTTTATTTACAAGGTTGTATCTTGTCTCTAGCCCTCATTGGACAATTCCTTATAATTTCCAGAATAATATAATGGATCTTCTCTAGATCCGTTATCTTTGCATAGATTATCGCACGTCAATGAATTTCTTTCACCTTCATTTTTCTCAGAAAACTCCTCCTTGCTTTTGATATACATCTCAAAGATCACTTCCCTTGGATTTGTTCCTTGACTCTCAAAGACAGCATTGCTTTCTCATCTTGATTCCTAGAATAGACTCTGCACCAACAGTTTATCATAGAGTTATGTAATTTTACCTGTGAAAGGATGTTGGATGTGGATGTTGAATGTTTCTCTTTTGTTGGTGATAGGGTACACAGCAGGGCCTGGACATCAATTCAATATGTTTATTGAACATCTATTCACAGTGTACTGTGATCTTATCTTTCTGGAGTCTTTCCAGACCAGATGCTGAGACAAAGGCTTGGGTGGAGACAGTTTGTCTGAGAGTTGATGTCAGGTAGTACGAGTGAAGCAGGATGGATATCTTTTATCGAAACCATAACACTCTTCCTAAAGTACTTGCTCCTATGATGCCAGAGAAAGCCCTTACACAGAGAGTCATTCTCTTGAGATACGAAGTTCAACATGCAGAAAAGTGTCCAACACAGTTGTAGGTAAAGCCCAAGTGAGCATAGGATTGTACAAGGAGAATCAGCCGTATCTTGAGTTCATTTTTAAAAATATCTTTAATATCAGTAGCAGCAGCACCAGCAGCAAATAGAAAATATCATATAATTTGGATATATGTCTCCTTTCTGGAAACCTATGTTGAGCTTCTTTTGCTTTTTTTTTTTCAGTATTCTATTAGCGATTTTATTTTTAGGTTCAAAATCAGAAGAGATCGTGATGGGCAGAATCATAAACATATAAATATTTGGTCAGTCTTAGTAGTAAGAAATAGTAGAGAATGTATAGCACTGTCCCAACGGGTGACTTCTTAACATATTTTAGTGTGGCTAATAGAACTACAATTCGTTTTGGGGTTCTTTCACAGTATCTCTGTTCTTTCACAGTTGTAAAATTGCATTTCAAAGTATGAGAATGAGAACATCACCATTATCAGTATACTGAATATCAAAATGTGTGTGTGTATGTGTGTGTGTGTGTGTGTGTGTGTGTGTGTGTGTGTGTGTGTTGCTGGGGCTCTAATCCAGGGCCTCACTCATGCCAGGGAAATGCTGTATCACTGAGCTACATCCCAGTCTCATCTTTTTTTTTTTTTTTTTTGTAGTTGTACATAGGCAGCATGTCTTTATTTTATTTGTTTCATTTTAATGTGGTGCTAAGGATCAACCCAGTGCCTCACACAAGCTAGGCAAGCGCTCTGCCTCTGAGCTCCAGTCCCAGCACCCCATCTACCTACTTTTAAGTTGATGACTTTGTAGAGCTTTTGGAGACTGTTATCAGCAACTTGAATTTCTTAACTGATGGCTTCAACTCTTTCATAAAAGATTATTGACTTAGGAAAAATATTTTTTAACTCAAGTATGAGTTATATTGAAACTTTTAAAGTGTTTTCAATGTTTCTTCAAGAAAATCTATCACCTATGTCAATTTAGTCATTTATTTTTACCCTCTGTAACTTTCACAACTTTCCTCTGATAGAAATGACAAAATAGTACAGTATTTTTTTTCTAGAAACTTTTCTAAAGGGCTCTTAGTTCTTCTTGAACAAATTGTTACGAACTAACTAGCAATATATGTTCTATATTTAAGCTTGGTATCAAAATGTAAATTTGAAATGGTCTCTACAGAGAAGATGATTGAGGCTTAGCGACATTTGATCCTTAATCCAGTATTGCTGGGGATATGAAATTAATATCAAAAGGAATCAAAGCAACTTTTGTTACAAATTCTATAAAACTGTAAATCCATTTAGTCAGTAACCTGCTTTTAGGCAATCACATTTTAAAAAATAGCAGCTATATTATATCTCTGTACTTTGCCCCTAATATTTTAATTTGTATTCTTTCTTTCATCCTGACACTAAATGCCCAAGGAAATCCTGTGGTTTTAAAGAGCTAATCAGTTTCTAACATGCTACAACACCAGACATGAATTAGATGCTTACTAACTTTCTAATTCAGATTGTTTTCCCTATCCATAAATCTGTATATCAGGTCTAGGTCGATAAATTATAATTATGGACTCTTTGGCTTGAGCTGTGCTCTATTAAACTGCTACTATTAATGCTCACATCAATCACCCATTTCGAAGATAAGTTAATTTTTCTTCTGGCTTAGTTAAGAAATCATTTAAAGGAATAATGAACATTTGACTTTTCTCACAAAGGAGTATTCACATGGTTAAAATGTTTATTTTAAAAAATAGTTCTTAACATTTTAGCAACTTACCTTTACGTAGAATGATATGAAATAGATATAACAGAAGGAGGCTAGCTTTATAGGATATGTCAAACCCAAATATATTTAAGACATGAAAGTAAAAGTGTTTGTAAAGCCAATATCTCAGTAGGTTATAAATTAGTCTAGAGATAAGTAATGTATCTTTTGATATTAGAAACTTTCCCCATGAAATATTAACTTTTTGACTTCCCAGTTAATACTCTGCATTAAACTGTAAGACATTGTCTTCCTGGAAGCATTAAAATTGTCCAAAGTGTTCCCGATTGATTTGTGCATTCCATTTGACACTGCTTATTTTATTTATGCATTGAAAAACTTTGGGGGGAAACAGTTTGATTTAATCTCCCAGATATTATGGTAACCACCATTAAAATTCATTATTCATAGTAGGCAATGTCTTAGGTAACATGAAACATAACTACAATATTAGATAATGTTCTGATATTCTTCCAGCAACCTAAGTACATTACCTCATTTCAACTCTCGAAACCGTAGAAGGTAGGTAGTGTTAGATGCATTTCTAGGTGAGGCACAGAGAGATTTATTGAAGGGTACCACATACCTAACTAAGCAGTTCACATGAGTGGTTGGTGGTGCTGGCTGGCTGCTTGGAGAATGCACATAATTAACTATACCACACCATTGCTCCTTTCTGCAGGTGAAGCCACTACAGGTACCTGCTGGTTGTCAATCACTACCTGTTGCACCTGCTGGTTGTCACTCATTACCCGTTGGTCTGTCACCATAGTGCCTGATGGTTTTTCTACATTTTAAAATTAACCCCCAATCCTTTCTCTTTCTCTTTCACACACACTACAAACAAAATTAAAAACACAACTAATCAAAGGGAAAGAAATTTAGTGTTCACATCTTCATAGCCCAAATGCTCTGTGGTGCCTACTTCATGTTTAAAGTCTCTCTTGTATATTTGCAATATCTGAATGACATTTTGTTCTATCCAATATATATCTACCTTTTATGACATCTAGAAAAGTCACTGCTGTCTGAACTTTAAATTCCAGATTCTTTACACAGAGAAAACAGTCCTCCCCAAAGAGACAAGCAGAAAGAACTGAGCTTACCACCTTGACAAAATGGAAAATAGAATTGATTTGCCTCAACTTCAGGATTCCCATCATAACTTCTTGTTTGAGAAGGTAGTAACTTGCTTGCAGGAAGAGGAAATTACATATTCTTCTACCAGACATGGCCTGTTGTCCACATATAATATGTCCACATTTCCATTATGTACAGTATTATAAAAGGACTAGTTGAATTTGGTGGCAAGAACATTTTTAGATAGGTGATAATTATGATTATTTGTGTTCACTTAACTTCTGTAAAGATGTTTAATTACCTTCTTCTGAGTTGTCATTTAATCTTCAGGCCATCCCACTTTTGACATTAACAACCATAATAAAACACGGGAAAATGAATTTAGAAACACACTCTGAAAAAGAAACCAAACAGAACTGTCTTCAAAAACCATACAAAATGACCTTATCAGACTGGAATTAAGACCAAAACAAGATTAAACATCTATGTTGCAAGGTACATTATATTCAGTGACACAGTATTCTGAAGAATGTTCTTTTTTCATTAGAGTCTAATTTTCGAAGACAGAAAGTTATAATCGGAAGAAAGGAACTGAAAAATAGCTGAATAGTGTTAGCATCATTCCAAATCTGTTGTAGCATATGAAACATTATAATTCATTGGTTATGTGGTTGAAAACTTCTGCATTTGACTATACTGTATTCCATACTAAGAAAAAAGTAGTAGTAGCTAAGGTGATTGACCCTCACTGTCCTTGACCAGTTTGCTTTGTAAGATGCTCATGAATATTTACTTTGCCCTGAGAAGTTGTCGGTATAGGGATATTTAAAGCACTTTAAAACCAAGGTTCTAATGAGAGTGAGTGGCTTCATGATTTCATAGATCCTTGAGGAACTTCATACTATTCCATAAATATTAAACATAAGTAAACTGCAGAGCATGTAAAAATACAGGTTCATGGCTGCAATAAACCTCAGTGCTCATTTAATTCAACTTTTTCATTTTAAAAAGGTAACCAGAATTGTGATTGACAGTTAAAATAATGTGTTTGTCTAAGAAGTAAGGGAGAGGACAGAAGCAAAGCTGTTGAATCCTGAAGCCTCTGACTCTTGGGATGAAGAATGCAGTTGTAATTTGGCCCTTGAGCCCAGCACCCCCAACCCCCATCATGAGATGCAACTTTACAATGATCTGGAATTTTTCAGTCCTTCCAATGAACCAGGCTTCTTCCCATCTCAAACCACCGCTGCCTCGGGCTGGGCTGCCCTTCCCTCTGTTTTTCCCTTTGTCTATATCTATTCAACTTCGGCTTTTAGGAATGAAGCCTCCCCTTCTCCAGCAGGTGTCTCCTGACCTTGCTTTCTCATCACTCTCTGCCCTCAGGCTATTTACTGTATTGCTTATTAATTCCACCATTTCTCACCCCATGTTCTTTAAGGTCAGGAAGGGTATAATCTGTGGTCCATTTTCATCTTCATTCCATCTGCATAATGCCCACTTCACAGATCCCATTCAGCATGTGTTGTTAAATGAGTGCCCCCTGCAGATAGAGACTGAGGCAGCTTAAGTGGAGCTGGGGTTTATGGATAATTAAAGTTACTACGAGGCTGTAGAAGAAATAGATGAAACGATCTGTGCTAGAAAAGCAAACTGTTTCTTGGTTTAGCCCAATATCCCTGCTGGCTGCCAGTTTAGACTGTGATAGCTGGTTCCTTCACAAATGGAATCATTCCCTAGTTCTTTTGGCAAGGGCATATAAAACTCCATTCAAACAGGCATGGAAGGGCCAATACAATAGACTGGCTAAAAAAGTCATTTCAAAACTCCTGGTAAACTGTTCTATTTTATAGGCAACCAATACTTTAAAATATTCAGAAAACTGGAGTTGGGAGTTGGGCAACTGGCATGGCTCCAATGTTTAGTTTCAAGAATGCTAAATACATGGGAGTGTTTATAAATATTTTTCAATTCAGTTCTATATCTTTCTGAGTGGTGTACATCTGATAGTGATGCAGTTATATTCTGTGCTATTTTCTATTCTAAGGACTATGAAGGAACCTGGTTGTGTGTGTGTCTATTATACCATTAGGGACTTGTTTTAAGGAATACAGTGCATCCTGAATATTTGTGCCACCTAATCTGGCGTTGGGGCTTGCCCATGCACCTTGTTCACAACAGTTCTTGAAACTCTGACAGGTCCAATCACTTCTCTGACAAAAATGCTTCCGACCTTTTCCGTATTACCATTTTCTTCTCCTTTCATTTGATATTATGGATATATGTGGAATGAATTAAACATCCTTTGATACTTCATTTTCTATGGATGCAGAGTATTCTATTGCATGAATGTGTTTTAATTTCTTAGCTGACCCCTCTTTTTGATCATGTAGTGTGTCACTATATATTTTGCTGAGATGAGAGTGTGGTATTATTTCATTAGGATAAATTCCCAGAAGTCAAATCATCAGTCATTGGGTAGGCAAATTTAAAAAGCATTTGTATGTGGTTTTAAATTGGAAATGTCTTCTTTAGTTCAGAATATTCACAACTTTGTGAGTTTCCTCATAGCAGAGACTTTTATCTTTTTCAACTACTGTTTCCTAAAACCTTGAATACTATCTGTAACATTTAAAAGAGCCAGCCAGGCACAGGAGGATTGTAAATTCTAGACTAATCTCAGTGAAATCCTAAGGATTTAGTGAGGCCCTGTCTCAAATAAAACATAAAAAAGGGGGCTGAGGATGTGATTCATTGGGTAAAGTCCCTTGGGTTCAATCCCTTTTACAAAAAAAAAAAAAAAATACAGGTATGGAGTTACTCAGATACTCAATAAATGTTTTTACCTGACTGATGTCTGACTGCACTTTAGTTATACTGATTAAAGTTATTCCCAGATGAACCTGGAGCCAAGTTACCAATAGAGCATCAACTTTTCTCAGGTAATGAATTGTGTAGATAAGACAGAAAGAAATAATTCTTACCTTTTCTTATTTGTTTATGTTTTCATGCTTAATGAAAAAGTAAATAGGATCTGGGGAGGTCTTCAAATAGAGTCTTCATTTTTGTAACCCTTTAAAGAAATTAGTTAATTCTCAACTTCTACACATGCAGGCAGCAATGTTAATAATAACAGAAGTGTGTGTGTGTGAGTGTGTGTGTCTGGGGTGGGGTGGAGAAAGATATGAGGATGTGGTCAGAGATTCACCCTCTCCCTTTACCAGTTTAAATTAGTAGCTTAGCTCTTCCATAGTCTTCTGTGATGACTTAAATGGCATAATACTGAATTGAAAGAGCATAATTGCTCTTAGAGTTTGCAAACTAAGCTTTGACAGCAATATATACTCAGAACAAATCCCAGTGTTTCTTTTTAAAGGTGAATTTGTTTTGCTCAAATTGCCTATAGAAATGTGAATTGAAGTACTGAAAAAATCTTTTTGATTTGCAAACTGTTCTTAAGACATCCCATGTTCTTAACACTAGATGGCATGCTAGAGTTAACATACTATTCTTAGAAAAGGAAGCTCACTCCAAAGCATGGAAATTTTCAGCTTAAAAAAAGTGGTATTAACCATGAACACACACACACACACACACACACACACACACACACACACATACACGCACACTGAGAGAAAAAAAGAAAGAAAGAGAGAGAGAGAGAGAGAGAGAGAGAAAGAGAGAGAGAGAACCCAATAAATAAATGGACATGGGAACTAAGAAGACACTTCTCAAAATAATAAATACAAATGCCAGCAAACATAAAAAATGTTAACATCTGTGGCAATTAGAGACTGCAAATTAAAACTACATTGATATTTTAATCTCACTCCAGTCAGAATGGCAATTATCAAGAATACAGAAACAATAAATGTGTGTGAAGATGTGGGGAAAAAGTACACTAATACATTGCTGGTGAGATTGCAGATTTCTGCAACAACTCTGGAAAGCAGAATAGAACCACCATATGACCCAGCTATCCCCCCCCAAAAAATCCAAAAGATTTAAAATTAGCATACTACAGCAATGCAGCCTCAACAAATTTATAGCACCACAATTCACAAGAACCAAGCTGTGGAACCAATGTAGGTATACTTCAAGAGATCATTGGGCAAAGAAAATGTGATATATATTCAACAATCCTTTTGAGGCTCAGTGATTCCACAACACTACATATGTACTGTGTATTAGTTTCGTATGGATGCTGTACCAAATTATCATAAAATTAATGAATATATATATATACACACACACATACAAACACACAAACACACAAAAATCATATACCTTAAAGACCAGCCTTCCTGCCATAATTATGAAAACAAGTTACAAAATTAAAATAAAGAAAAAATAAAGAAAATAGAAATGAGAATTATACCAAAACAAAAATAATATGCTATTTGTCCACTAAAGTAATTGATAGAAAAATACAATGAACAAAAGAGATAAAAGTATTAAAAAGAAAATAGGAATCAGAAGTTAATTAAAATATAGAGAAAAAAGATTAAAATACATTAAGGATAAGAGGAAATTTAAAGATTAAATTAAAAGAAAGAGTGAAAGGGAAAGTCACAAGTAGAGACTAAAAAAATAATATGAATCCAGATGGAAACATTATTTTTAAAAATCTAACTCAAAATAAGATAGAGTAGCACATTGATGCAAAGTTGTAAAGGCATGTGGTGTCTTTTAAGTAAAAGTAACTAGTAACTCCATTCCCTATGAAGATAAGAAAAACATAAACAATAGAATCAGGTAGCTTTTGTTATAGGAAAGTATAGTCTCTTGAATGGCCTTCATGAACAGAGGACGCTGGGACAGAGAGCAAATTGAGAGCCACATATAACCTCCCAGGATATTCATCTTTTTCAACTTACCTAATAAAAGTAACAAACTGTCTCAGAAAATCGTCCCACCAATTGGGAAAGCATACAGCTGTCTTAATGTTTGCCTTTGTTATTTTAGGTTACCAAAATACCCTTTTTGAGCCCCTACATTATATATGTCAATATAAATCTATTTGCTTTCATATGAGTTTTCTTCTTGAATTTCTCCAACAATGCTTTTGAGGCTCAGTGATTCTACAACACAACATATGTACTGCGTATTAGTTTCCTATGGATGCTGTACCAAATTATCATGAACTTAATGTAGATATATATATATATATATATATATATCCCCCCAACACAAGTTTATTCTCTTAAAGTTCTCAAGACCAGAAGTCCAAAATAAGTTTTTTATAAGTAAAATCAAGGTGTTGGGGAAGGGCTCATTCCTTCTGGAGGCTCCGGGGAGAACCTGATTCCTTGCCTTGTCCAACATCTAAAGAGGCTGCCTTCAAATTTTGACATAGCACAATGTCTTTTTGCTCTCAGCTTCTGCCATCACATTGCATCTCCTCCAGATCAGACTCCTTCTGCGTCACCCATTATTTTTAAAACTATTTGGTTCTATAAGGTCATCTGAATAATCCAAGAACAATGTCTATATTTCACAATCCCTAATTTATTCACATCTACAAAGTCCATTTTGCCATGTAAGTTGGCATTCACAGATTCTGGACATAGGACACAGACATCTCTGGGGGCCATTATTCAGCCTGCTACAGACTGGTCATGTCAGAATTTCCTGAGTAATGGGTATTACTGAGTATATCAGTTCAGTTAATAGAATTGTACCAATGTCAATTTCTCAGTTTTAATAATTGCTTTAAGATTATTTAAACTGTTAACCTTAGATAAAGGGGTATATACAAAGTTTCTGTATGATTTCGGTAAGATTTCTGTAAGTCTACAATTATCAGATGGTAGGGGTACAGCTCAGCGGCACAGTGTATGTCTAGCATGTGCGGAGTCTTGGGTTTAATCCCCAGCACCAAAAATAAATAGATAGATTAAATTATCAAAAATACAATATAATTGAGTATATAGACCAACAATGACAAAAAATTTCTGGGGGCTTTAAAAGATTACCAGGCCTTTCTGGGAATTATAGAATCACATTCTGCAGACAGAGCCTAAGAATCTATGTTGTAGACAAGTACATGATCCTGTTTCACAGCCAGTTCTAAGAACTACTAACAATTATGTCAGTAGTATTCCAAGTGTGGATCACTATCAGCAACCTTGCCTGATGTCTTTTTAGAAATACACATTCTCAGGCCCCATTAAGCACCATCTGTGCAGGACATGGCCCCAGACATTTTGTGTTTTAATAAGTTCTCTAGATGATTCTTCTGCACACTTAACACTGATAAGCACTAGACTGTGTGGTTTTTAAATAATGGGATGTAGCTATCACTCTCTCCAGTTTTCATAATCTAAGGCTCAGTTGTATGAGACACTCAGTGTAACAGGGATAAGAGTGTGCCAAAACTGGTACAAAATTGCAGGTCTGATGAAAATCTGCATCAAGTTTTCATTTAATTCTGATCTTTCACCTTCAGGCTTTATGTTAAAGTGTTGACGTCTCTCATAAAATGAAAATGCATTACCCCGTGTGGAGACATCCTTTACAGTGAAATGGGATTAACTACAGATGAAAGAGGTAGCCTGTTATTAGCAGAAGCTTAGGGAATGAGAACCAGAATAATAAGCTTGATGATCAAGACAAAACTCCAAAATCAGACCCAATCATATATTTCGAAAATTTCAGGCCGACTAGATCTTCTTTCAATTGATTATCTTTGTAGGCATATTTATACTTCTAAGATAAAACTGCCAAATAATGACATTCAGAAAAAAATGATTATCTCATATATAAAGGAATAGCCAAGAAGTCAGGTCCACGTGTGTGGTGAAAGGAAGAGTCAATTCCTATTACAAACCCACTCCCTGTTTCTTGGGGCCCAGGACATTCAAAGAGCAAAAGTGAGTGTTTGGTAATGCAACTCAGAGCAAAGAAAGGATAAGACACAAAGATCACTCTAAAACAATGCCCAAGATGACAGAAAACAGCTAATTATCACACTGATGCTGTACCTGGAGTCTGAACATCTTTCTCAGCACCAACCTAAGTTCCACCCTGGGACAAGAGATAGAACGGAATGATTGACAGCTGATATCAGAGAAGAGGCAGGGCTAGAGAGAGAGACATAGAGCAAAGGAGGTTGAAATTTAAAACCATCCAAAAGAAGAACCAAATTTCCCCTGGTGATACTGTAAAGAGTAGTTAACTGAGGACCCAGTTTTGTGGGAGTTGTGAGTGATTCATACTCACTGATGTTGGAAAGAATATGTAGACATAAAGAGGAGAGCCTCTTCACATTCCACCCCACCTGAGGATTCCACATGTGTTGTAAGATACAAATCAAATCTGATGGACTTTTTCTGGACCTAGCTGATTGTAAGGATGTTTAATCATGAGTTGATCCCACATCCTATTCACAACTTTGAGAGAGCAGAAAGACAGATATGGGAGTGGGGAATCTAAAGCCCTAAGGGAGGTTTGGTGAGAAAAGAAAATTAACTTCACCTGAGCCTTAATTGAGCTTATATCCACCATGTAGGCCACAGTGCCAGGGCATTGTCTCTCTCTGGCTATGTATGATGTGTAGAAAGCTGGCTGTTTCAGTTAGCTTTTCCATTGGTTTTCATTGCTGCGACCAAAAGACCTTACAAAACAACACAGAGGAAGAGAAGTTTATTTTGACTCATGGTTTCAGAGATTCAATTCATGGTTGGCCATCTCCATAGCTCTGAGCCCAAGATGAGGCAGCAATCATGGCAGAGGAACACAGCTCAAAACATGGCAACCAGGATGGAGGGATGGAGGGAGGGAAGGAGGGAGAGAGAGAGAGAGAGATAGAGAGAGAGAGAGAGAGAGAGAGAGAGAGAGGAGAAAGAGAGAGAGAGAGAGAGAGAGAGAGAGAGAGAGAGAGAGAGAGAGAGAGAGAGAGAGAGAGAGAGAGAGAGAATATTCCACTCACTCAACAGGGATAAAGTGTAAATCTCAAAAGCATGTACCAGGTGACCTACTTCCTCCAGCTACACCCTGCATGCCTAGAGTTACTGCTCAGATAATCCATGTCAGTGGATTAATCCACTGATTAGATTACACCTCTTGTAATCTAAACATTTAACTTCTGAACTTTCTTGCATTGCCTCACAAATGATCCTTTGGGGGACACTTCATATCTAAACAACAACAGTGGCAAACCTCATGCTAAGAGGACTTTCAAATCCTCAGAACCTTTCATAGACTTGCTTATTTCACATCCTCATTTTTTCAGCCCATAAAATTTCTGACTATGGAGAAACCCGGTTGCTTTATGAAGGGACAAAGATGAGGAAAAAAATCCTAGAAATGATTCTGGGCTGTCTTTGACATTGGTTGAGCATTACCACCTGCAGCCTGACTAGAAAGAATTTTGAAGTGCTTTGTAAACCACTCAAGTACTTAGCAGCTCTTGCTTAGGAATGAAGGCTAAAAGCCCACAGAGTGGGAGATAGGACAAAACATGCTCTCTGAGCTTTCCTGACATGCTGGCTGCCTTCCAGGCTACCTGATTAAATCAGAACCTAAATTTGTCACTGACCTGTTTTGCTATCTCTGGTATAGTCAGTTACTGCAAGCCCAGTGCTCTGTGAGTTACTTCTCATGCGTGTGAAATTTAGGTTTATCACAATCTGTTTTTCATATCAGAATTTTGCAAATAGTGGACTATGCTGCTAGTTGTTGCCTAAAGTGGATAATTACCTAATAATTTGGGGACAAAAGAAGATTGGGAGTGAGCCAAACAAGGGAAGCAAGATCCATTTCTATGAATGATTTCTTAAACATGCTACTGCATATTTCTGCAGAGCACACCAAAGCTAAAGAGAAATCAGAAAATCACTGAACTGGCCCATATCCATTGAACACTTTTGAAACACATAGTTCTGCACTGAAAATGAACAATTCTCATGCCTGGATCATTCCAGGATCTTGAACCTAAGAAACTCTTAGATGAGGTGTTACATGCCTAGAGTTATGGAGCAGGGGCTTCAAAAATAAAACACACAGCTGCTCATATCAAAGAAAATACAGTGTGGTGGAGCAAAGACAAGCAAACATATTTATAAGACAATGTAATGAATAACACAGTGAAGGTAAGTCCTGTGTAAGAGCCAGAAGAGGGGAAACCAACCCAGAATGCCTTGGCATAAGAGTAAAAGGGAAGAGAAGAGGGCAGGAGCAGTGACCAAGTTTATTTTTTGTAGTTCAAGGAAGTTTTTGCTTCACTTCATGTTTTCAGAAGATAATACCTGAGAATAACCTCAAATGATACCTCTGGGTTTCTCATTGAACACTTACTCCTTGAGAAAAATCCATTCTTTCGGGAGTCATGAAGATATAAAGGGCCTGTGATAACCTGGATGGAACGAGGCACAAGCAGTAAGTGCAGTCTGTCAGAAAAATGAATTATACATACTCTCACCAATATATGGCAGGAAAAATCCCTTGTCGCTTTAAAACTTACAAAATAAAATTTTAGTTGGAATCCATCTGATTTATTGATTCTTGATTTTATTTCTTGCACTATACCAGTCTTAAGAAGGAAGTTTCAGCCTAATCTCACATGATGAAGATTCGGGCCTACTTTTACTTCTGTTAGACCCAGGGTCTTAATATGTTCTGATGAAAGAGAAACTAAAGTAGATTTGGGAGGAAATACATGGGTTCTTGTATGGTAATCTTTTTTTTTTTTTTTTTTTGGTACAGGGAACTGAACACAGAGTCACTCAACCACTAAGTCACATCCCCAGCCATATTCTGTATTTTATATATATATATTTTTTATTTTGAGACAGGGTCTCACAGAGTTGCTTAATGTCTCTCCAAGTTGCTGAGGCAGGCTTTGAACTCACCATCCTCCTGTCTCAGCCTCTAGAGCCGCTGGGCTGTCATCCTCTTTTTTATTTTAGTAGTCATTTTACCTACAGAGGCCTCAAGCCCATATTAGCAAACTTAGGTTAATTTTATCTCCTTCCTGTATTTCACAGTAATGTTGGGGAACTCATGATTGTAGAGGTAGAGAAACACTGAAGACCTTTAGTTATTTTTGCTTTTCAATTTTTTCTTTCCTCTTTCAAGTCTTTGCTACATATACAGCACAATTCTGAGAAAATAGGAAACACAGGGCACGGTCCTGTCCCCTGGAACTTAAGGAATCTGGGTAAAGAAAACATGAATCTCCTGGAAGGTAATCCACTGTAAAGGTCCCCCAGAGGCAATAAGCTGGAATACAAAGGGAAGATTTTACTGAAGTTGCAACAGGGGTTCACTGGATGCTTTGACTACATCCCTTGTGGCTTTGAAACTTACATGTTTCTCTTTTCCCCCACCTTCTCCTCCCTGATCTTCTTTGCCCTAACCTTCTCCTCCTGATTTTCTTTCCCCTGCCCTTCTCCTCCCTGATCTTCTGTTTTTCTCTTCCCTAAACTTCTCCTCCCTGTTCTTTTCCCCCTCCCTGGTCTCCTCCTCTGGGTTCTTCTTTTCTTTCCTCTTTTCTGATGCAACATGCCCCACATTACATCATTCCCTACAGCTTACTTGTCATAAATCCGTTTATTTTATTCCTGTCTTGCCGGCTCTTTATTCCTGCTTTTGAAAAACCAGGCTCTACCTCAGAGCAAAGCCTGTCCAAGAAAGGGACATGACCTTTGTTTTTAGAAAAACCCACAGAGCACTCTTAGGCACATTCCCATCCTGCTAAGTTGTTTATCTACAAATAACAAGAGAGGTCTGCTGGGCCACATGTCCCTGACTATTCAGGCTAGGTGGGGACCCCTAGCAACTCCCTAGCAGCCACCAGTCAGCATGAGACAGGGAAATACCTGGGATGCCAGATGACCCTCCCAGTAGTTTATGGTATTGGGAAACCATGTACTTTAGCAGGAACACCCCTCTTGGCATAAACCAATCAGTTCAAATGAATCCCCCTCTTGTAGTAACCAATCATCAGTACCCAACTTGTTCCCCCCAGTGAAGGTGCTAATCATGTTTTAGAGTTGTTATTTGATTTTCCTGCAGTGTGTAATGATTTGCCAAGAGATGCTATGATGTATGTGGGGGTCCCTGCCTTCTCCAAAGAGTGTATAAAACTGCTGCAAACCCTCGGCTCGGGGCCTCTCAGCGTCACCAGTTGCTGTGTGTGTGCAGAGGACCCAGCTAGCTCCCAATAGACACCTCTTTGCTGCTTATATTGGTCTTGGTCTCTGGTGGTCTTTGGGGGGTCCAGATTTCGAGCATAAAACCACTCTCTCTCTCTCCCCTTTTCCCTATCTAAAGGTCCTCTATTTTTCCTATGCTCCCCCCACCCCATCCCCATTATAAATCATCATCCTTTTATCAGACAATACATTCTGCATTTGAATTTTTAGGGTCTGCTGATTCAGCATTTTATTCTCCAACTTCATCCATTTACTTGCAAATGCCATGATCTTTTTTTCTCCTTTAATGGTGAGTGATATTCCATTGTATGCCACATTTTCTTCATCCATTCATCTAATGAAGGGTATATCTAGGTTGGTTCCACAATGTAGCTATTGTGAATTGTGCTGCTAAACATTGATGTGGCTGCGTCCTTGTAGTATGCTGCTTCTAAGGCCTTTGGGTATAAACCCAGGAGTGGGATACCTGGATCCAATGGTGGTTCCATTATGAGTTATCCAAGGAATCTCCATATTGCTTTCCATATTGGCTGCACCAATTTTCAGTCCCACCAGCAATGTGTGAAGGTGCCTTTTTACCTCACTTCCTTGCAAAAACTTATTGTTGTTTTTATCCTTAAGAGCTGCCAGAGATGTTGACCATTTTTTCATATATTTGTTGAGTGATTGTATATCATTTTCTGAGAAATGTCTGTTCAGTTCTTTATTCATTGGGATATGTGTTTTTTAAACACATATATTAAACATAAATATGGCCTATTTATTCATTGGGATATGTGTTTTTTCAGTATTAAGAGTTTTGAGGTCTTTATATAGATTTTTATATATAAATTTATATAGATGACTGCTCTATCTGATTTGTGTGTGGTAAAACTTCCTCCTATTCTGTAGGCTCTCTGTTCACCTCACTTATTTTTTCTTTTGCTGCAAAGAAGCTTTTTAGTTGGAATCCATCTGATTTATTGATTCTTGATTTTATTTCTTGCACTATAGCAGTCTTATTAAGGAAGTTGGGGCCTAGTCTCACATGATGAAGATTGGAGCCTACTTTTTCTTCGGTTAGACCCAAGGTCTCTGGCTTAATTCCTAGGTCCTAGTTCCACTCTGGATTGAGTTTTGTGCATGGTGAGAGACTGGGGTTTTAGTTTCATTTTGTTGCCTATGGATTTCCAGTTTTCCCAGCACCGTTTGTGAAGAGGCTATCTTTTCTCCAAAGTATGTTTTGGGCACCTTGGTCTGATAGAAGATAATTGTAATTTAGTGGGTTAGACTCCGTGTCCTCTATTGTGTACCATTGGTCTACCAGTCTGTTTATATACACAAGGGAATGTTACTCAGCAATCAAAGAGAATACCATCACGGCATTTGCAGGTAAATGGATGGAGATGGAGGGGATGATGCTAAGTGAAGTCAGCCCATCCCAAACAAACGGATGCCAAGTGTTTTCTCTGATATAAGGAGTCTGGGATGGGGAGCATGGGAGGAAGAGATGAACTCCAGATAGGGGAGAGGAGTGGGAAGGGAAGGTAGGGGGCAGGCGGTTAGAAATGATGTTGGAATGTGATGGACATCGTTATCCAAAGTACACGTATGAAAACATAAGTTGGTGTGAATATACTTCATCTACAAGCACTGTAGTGAAAAATTGTACATTCTGCTGTCATATATAAAAAATTTAGTAGTGAAAATAAAATAAAAATGATAGAATACAGAAAATAGTGGTTACCAGAGCCCAGGAAGGGAATAGGGGAGGGACCATGGCAAGAGGATGGTTAATAGGTATGAGGGGTGCCCTTGGATAAGAGAAATGACTTACTTTTAGTATTCCACAGCATGATAGGATCGATGTGACTGACAACAATATGAAATATCTCAAAATACCTGATTGAGGGTGTATCTCAGTGGTAGAATAATTGCTGAGTATGTACAATGCCCTGGGTGCAATCCTCAGTACTGGAAGGGGGAAACCTGATAGGGTTTTGAACATTCCCAAAACGAAGGAGTGATACATGTGTGAGTGACATATATGCCAATCACCCTGATCTGATCATTACGCTTGGAACACAGGTATTAAGATGCCACACTGAAAACTACCCAATAAGATCAATGAACCCATTCACCCTACGGGGCAAATGGCAAAGTACCCCTTAATGTGTTCTGATGAAAGAGAAACTAAAATAGACTTTGAAAGGAAAGACCTGGGTTCTTGTACAGTAATCCTTTTTTTCTGTTTTTTTTTTTTTTTTTGGTACAGGGAATTGAACACAGGGGCACTCAACCACTAAGTCACATCCCCAGCCATATTTTGTATTTTATATATATATATTTTATTTTGAGACAGGGTCTCACAGAGTTGCTTAGTGCCTCTCTAAGTTGCTGAGGCAGGCTTTGAACTCATGATCCTCCTGTCTCAGCCTCCAGAGCCGCTGGGCTGTCATCCTCTTTTTTATTTTAGTAGTCATTTTACCTACAGAGGCCTCAAGCCCATATTAGCAAACTTAGGTTAATTTTATCTGCTCCCTGTATTTCACAGTAACGTTGGGGAACTCACGATTGTAGGAGTACAGAAACACTGAAGACCATTAGTTATATTTGTCTTTACACTTTTTTTTTTCCTTTTTCAAGTCTTTGCTATGTATACAGCACAATTCTGAGAAAATAGGAAACACAGGGCACGGTCCTGTCCCCTGGAACTTAAGGAATCTGGGTAAAGAAACCATGGAACTACTGGAAGGTAATCCACTGTAAAGGTCCCCCAGAGGCAATAAGCTGGAATACAAAGGGAAGATTTTACTGAAGTTGCAACAGGGGTTCACTGGATGCTTTGTCTACATCCCTTGTGGCTTTGAAACTGACATGTTTGTTTCTCTTTTCCCCCACCTTCTCCTCCCTGATCTTGTTTGCCCTAACCTTCTCCTCCTGGTTTTCTTTCCCCTACCCTTCTCCTCCCTGATCTTCTGTTTTTCTCTTCCCTAAACTTCTCCTCCCTGTTCTCTTCCCCCTCCCTGGTCTCCTCCTCTGGGTTCTTCTTTTCCCTAATCTTTTCCTTCCTGATCTCTCCTCCCTGATCTCACTTTCTCTGAATCACCTCTATAAAAACCCCCTACTCCTGCTGAGGTGAGAACCATCGTTTCTCCTTCGCTGGCCAAGCAATAAACCATCCTTTCTCCTTCTCAAGAACGTTTTTTCTCTCTCGCTGGATTGGCATCAAGGCAAGGACAGCTTTCTACGCCAGGGACAGCTTTCTAGACCAAGGACAGCGTTCCACCACAAGGACCGGAGTACAAAATCATGGAGCCAGAGAAGGAGAAGACCGGGAGGCTGAACAGCCAGAGGAGACGGGTCCCCGACTGGCTCATGGGGAAGCCCGAGGCCAGGATACCGCGTTGGGATCTCGTGGACAGGCAGCCCGAGACCAAGAGAGCCCGGTTTTCTGGCATCGTAATGGCCGAAAACTGTGAAATAACCCACGAACAGCTATGTGAGCTGCTCAAGTATGCAGTTCTGGCTGCGCCCGTCATTGAGAGACCCAGGTGGTGCCAGCTTCTGTACGGAAAGCGACTGAGCAGAACAGTGGTTGTCATCCTTCAGGGGATGAGTCAACTCCACTTCTACAGGTTCTATTCGGAGTTTGGATTTCTTCGAAAAGCCTTCAGGCACAAATTCCGCTTGCCTCCTCCATCACCGACTTTTCTAGCTGATGTTATGGGGCTACCAAATCAAAGGGCTGGATATCTACCCAAGACCACGGGAGGATCTGTACCATCTGCCGGTCCAAAACCCAAGGTCGACCTGCAGAAGGACCCGGTCATTCAAAAGTATGGCTCTCAGAAGGTGGGCTTGCTGCGATGCCTTCTGACAGAGGAGGAAATGAGGACCTTTGACTTTCCCTTACAAGGTTCTCCCGACTGTGAGAACTTTGTAACGACCAGATGTGATGGGTCTGTCACAGAGAACAGCCCTCTCTTCGGGCTGGACGGAGAAATGTGCATCACGTCCAAGGGGAGAGAACTAACCCGCATCTCACTGGTGGCCGAAGGAGGCTCGTGTCTCCTGGATGAGTTGGTGAAGCCCGATGAGGAGATTGTGGACTACGCCACCTGCTATTCGGGGATCACGGAGGAGATGCTTAAGCTGGTGACGACGAAACTGAAAGACGTTCAGAGGCGGTTAAAAGCACTGCTTCCTCCTGATGCGGTCTTGGTAGGCCATTCCCTAGACGTGGATCTCCGGGCACTGAACATGATCCACCCACATGTCATCGACACCTCGTTGCTTTATGCCAGAGAGCGGGGCAGAAGATTCAAGCTCAAATTCTTGGCCAAAGCTGTATTGGGGAAGGACATTCAACGTTCGGAGAGGGACGGTCATGACCCCACAGAGGACGCTGCCGCGACCCTTGAACTGGCTCAATATTTTCTCCGGTATGGCCCAAAGAAGATTGCAGAACTCAATCTGGAGGCGCTGTGGAGAGCCCAAGACCCAAGAAATGTCAGAGAAAAGGTCCACTACACCTACAGAGGTGCTTTAGGATCTTTCGATCCGGGGCGTCACAAGCTCCTTTTTGTATCCCAAGAGACAGACGATATTGAACTCCCGTCTCCTGAAGATTGTGAGACTATTAAGTGCCTTTCCAACAGAGAGGTCTTTGAGCAGGCCAGAAGGCAAGTGCGCCTGTACCCCTTCAGCATTATTCGGTTCTCTTTGGAGCCTTTTTCACCTCTCCTCACTGAGGAAGTGAACCAAAGGATGAGGATCAAGTGGACAGAGATGTCCACTGTGTATGCTGGGCCACTGAGCAAAGATTGGAACCTAAGTGCTCTGAAGAGGCTGTTTAGGAGCTTTGGCCCAGTTCGTACAATGACTGCCGTTCTGGAAACGCATCAGCCTCATCTCTCCATAGAGTATGAAGTCCTGGAAGCTGCCCAGCTGGCCATCGAGTGCCTGAATGGCGTTCCCGTGGAAGGTGTATACATAAAGGTACAGAGACCAGTGACAGAACTCACTCTCGATGGTGACACACTGGTTAAGGAGCTGGAAGGAGATCCTGAGAACCGAGAAACCATTTATCTGTCTGGAGTAGGTAAAGATTTCTTAGGACATGTTCAGGAACTACCAAGGCTCTTTGGTGGCCTGGAAGCTGTGATCGTGCCACCAGATGCTCAAAGCAGGAGACAGGAAAAATACTGTTTCCTGAAGTTCAAAACTTTTGGCAATGCCCAGAGGGCCCTCCATGTCCTCACAGGCAAGGACTGGAAGCTGAAAGGCAGGCAGGCCCTAACCCCCAGGCACCTGCACGCGTGGCTTAGGAGCTCACCACCTGAATCAAGAAGGCCCGCAGGTCTGCGAGTGAGACCTCCTCCCTCGGAGCGGGAGACCTTGCAGAATTTACATGCGGAAAAGGCAAAGAGTGCAGCCTGGCGTTGGAGCCGCAAGATTGGAAGGCTCTACCAAAGCCTGAGCCCGGGTACCCTTTGCGTCATCCTCCTGCCAGGAACCACTAGCCCTCATGGATCCCTCTCTGGCCTGGGACTCATGGGAATAAAAGATGAAGAAGAGGAAAGCACCGGCCCAAGCATGGGTTTGTGAGTCGGCTCGCCACTTGCCTTTTCTCATGCTTCCTGGGCGATGGTGGAGAAGACGGTCAGGCTGCAGCTTCTGCAAAGACTGCCGGGCCTCTTGGTTCAGTGGACGGCTTTGTGTGGGACGTTGGTGTGCCGGCTAACGGGTCTAATCCACTTACATGGCATGCGCAAGTTTTCAATAAATGCCTAGAATTCAAGCCTTTCCTCATCTTAAGACAGGGTGGGTGGGGGAGCGGGAATGTAAAATGTAAAAAAAAAAAAAAATGTAAAATGGAAACAAAATAAATAAGACTTATACAATTAAACCAAAATAAATGTAAACGTGTTTGATATCTTCGGACGTTTAACATCCTATTCGTGCTATGTGACATTATTTTAAAAGTGGGATGGGATCTGAGTGGAGCGAATGAGCCCAGTGGTTATGTGGTTGAGTCTCGGAAACTGGTAAGCCTTGCAGCGTGGCTGACCATCTAGCTGAAGGGCAGATTGCAGAATTCAAAGAAGCTTTCCCACTATTTGACAGGAACGGGGATGGAACTATAGTATACTAACACAAAGGAATTGGGAAGTGTAATGAGATGGTCTCTTGGGTGGAATCCCACAGAAGTCCGAGTTACAGGACAGGATGAAGGGAGTAGCTGATGTGGTAATGGCAAAATTGACTTCCCTGAATTTCTGACAATGATGGCAAGAAAAAGGAAACACAGAGGCAGGGCACGATGTAACACGTGGGGCATGTTGCATCAGAAAGGAGGAAAAACTGAACTTGCTGTCTGCTTCTGGGTGGGTCCTGGGGCCACCTGTGGCTAAGAAAGCGCCTGGGGATCAGCCAGAAGGTGTTGCCTGGGCTGGGAGGAAAAACCAGATGATCTCTAGGATAGGCTCAGAACCCTTCCGCCCTCTGGACAGCTCGGGGTCTCCCATTATGGCCTGTGAGATGGGTGTACACGTGAACTCTCCCCACCCTGCCGACCTTTATCCTGATTGGCTCCTGTGCCTTGTATTAGCTCTGTGTGTTTTCTCAATAAACTGAGATCCTGCTTTGACTGGTCTCCCTGGCTTGTCTGATTGTCCTCCGATGGGGGAGGGCTGGATTAGGGAGGGGGGGGTCAGTTGGCCCTTCCTTTCTTGGTTCCTCATGGTCGGGGCGTGCTCTCCCAATCTCTCCCGCAGGCCAGGAGGGAAGCGGGTTGGGTGGGGTGGGGCTAAAAACCCTGACATCTGGCGCCCAACGTGGGGCATTAAGAAGTCTGTTCACCCAAAGTGAGAGTATCGCCAAGCCAAGCCAAGAGAGTTTCGAGGTAGGGGTCTCCCCGAAACGATGGGGCAATCTCACACTAAGTATGAGACCAGTATTGGGAAGCCATTGGTGAGGAGCAACTTTGGTCATAAGGAGTCAGTCCTCTCACTGCCCAGGAGGAGAAAGGCTTAAAGCCTCACGCTGACAATGGCCTCCTAGACCCTTTTGATGCCTGGCCTGGTCCTCTGGGTCCCGCACCAAGTGCTCCTGTCCTGGAACACTCGGTAGACAAGTCGGGAAGGGGAGCGGCCTATGCCATATTGTCACCCCTCCCCCCCAAGGAAATTCTCCACCCTCTTGTGAGAACCTAGAAAAGCTGGTTCAGCTGCCTTCTTGCAACACCAGTGATGACTCACCCCCATTGTGTATGGCCCTGTCTTGTTAAGACCAGCAATGAGATGACTCATCCCCATTGTGTATAGATTTCTTGGTAAATGCTAACCCTGGGCACAATAGAGGGGCCGGCCTTATGGTATTCCTGGGAGGCCCAAGATTTATTTATAGAAGCTCAATTCACAATAGCTAAACTATGGAACCAACCTAGGTTGGATAAAGAAAATGTGGTATGTAATATTTGATGGAATATCACTCAGTTTTAAAGAAGAAGGGAATTATGGTATTTCTGGGTAAATGGACTGAGTTGGAGAACATCATGCTAACGAAATAAGCCAATCCCATAAAACCAAAGGCGGAATGCGGTCTCTGATATGTGGATGCTAATTCACAATCAGGGCCAAGGTGCTAGGGAAGAATAAAGTTACTTTAGATTAGGTAGAAGAGAGTGAAGGGAAGGGAGGGGTATGGAGATAGGAAGAATCGTAGAATGAAACAGACATCATTACCTTACGTACACATAGGACTGCATGACCAATGTGATCTGACAACGTGTACAAGAAGAAAAATGAGGAATTATACCCTATTTATTTATGATATATCAAAATGCATCAATGCATTCTACTGTCAGGTATAACTAATTAAAACAGATTTTAACGATTTTTTTTTTGAAGAAAATTTCTACTCATTCAAGAATGAAATCCATAGTCACTGCCCTTTTTTTGGACAAAATTTATTGACAAAATACATGTGGTCAGTTACGTTTAAGTTGCATAACATGATGTTTTGCTATATGTGAATGCTGTGAAATAATAGCTCAAATCATCTAACATGTCTATCACTTCAGAATAGTTAACATTTTCTTCTCTTTGTTAGATTTTTGTGGTGGGAATACCTAAGGTCTACCAATCAAGGAAAGTCCAGGACCAGATCGATTCTCAGCCGAGATCTATGAGACCTTCAAAGGAGAATTAACAACAATACTGCTCTAAATGTTTCATGGAATATGAAGAGGAGAGAACCCTGTGAAGCTGATATCACTCTGATACCAAAACCATACAAACACACATCAAGGAAAGAAAACTTCATACCAATATCCACCATGAACATCGATACAAAAATTCTCGATGCAATTCCGGCAAGTAGCATTCAAAAACATATTAAAAAGATAGTGTGCCTCAATGAAGTGGGGCTCACATACAGAAATCAATAAACATAATTCATCACATCAATATACTTAAAAACAAGAATAATATGATCATCTCAATAGAGGCAGAAACAGCATTTGACAAATACAGCACCCCTTCAAATCAGTAGACTTTTCTAAGGCACGTTAACATGTCTCCAAACACCAGAGGAAAAATCACTTAGAACACTGCGCCTACCTCAACTAATTGTTTCAGAGCTTCCTGCCACCCGCTTTCTTCCTAGCTGGCCTCCATATCTAGCAAGGTCCCTGGCTCTGGGCGGTATCCACGTTCATGATTCCTCCTATGCCCCTTGCTTACATGACACTGCCCAGATCCTGCCTGTGTCTGTCCTGAAGGTTCAGTTAGAGGCTCAGAACCAGCCCAAGGACTCCGTTGCAATAAAGCAGTGCTGGCAGATAAGTATTTGCAAAACACAGCCACTTTCAGGTGAGTCATCTGCTCAGTGGCTTACTCCATCAAGGAGCTTCCTGCATCTCTGGGCCTAGCTGTAGTGTAAGCATGAGCCAAAAAGAGATCTCTGCTATTTTCTTGTAAAGCCTGATTCACATGCTCTTCTCTGTTTTGGTTTTACTGCTTCTCATCCTTATGTTTTAATGTTATGAGTGTAGATGATAAATATTTAAACAGGATACATACAAGGTTAACAAAAAAGAAAGAAAAAAAAAAGGTCTCCTTCCATCACTTCCTCATTTTCAGAGAAGCAATAATGGTACCAGTTCCAGAAATGTTCATTGCATCTATAAGTACATCTCTGCATACATACATCCCCTCATTTTCAATAAATAGCACTGTGTACACCCTTCTGCCCTTGGTTCTTATCACCCTATATCTTAGAGATTGTCTTACCTCAGTGGGCATATAGTTTTTCCCTCTCTTCTTAGCAGTCATAGGATATTCGTTATAAAATGTCTCATAATTTGTTTCCATATTTCACTTACTTCATGATGCATTTTAAAATATTCATTTATTCTGATTCGTTATATATGACAGCAGAATGCAATTCAATTCACATTACACGAATAGAGCACATTTTTTCATGTTTCTGGTTGTATGCCAAGTAGAGTCACACCATTTGTGTTTTCATACATGTACTTAGGGTAAGGATGTCTGTCTCATTCCACCATCTTTCCTACCTTCGTGCCCCTCTGAAAAACCAGCTTCTACCTCAGAGCAAAGCCTGTCCAAGGAAGGGACATGACCTTTTTCCTTGGGAAGACCCACAGAGCACTCCTGGGCACATTCCCACCCTGCTAAGTGGTTTATCTACAAATAACAGGAGAGATCTGCTGGGCCAGGTGTCCCTTACAGGCTAGCTGGAGACCCATAGCAACCCGCTAGCAGCCACCAATCAGCATGAAACAGGGAAATACCTGGGATGCCAGATGACCCTCCCAGTAGTTTATGGTGTTGGAAAACCATGTAGTTCATCAAGAACACCCCTCTTGGCATAAACCAATCAGTTCAAATGATTCCCCCTCTTGTAGTAACCAATCATCAGTACCCAACTTGTTCCCCCCAGTGAAGGTGCTAATCATGTTTTAGAGTTGTTATTTGATTTTCCTGCAGTGTGTAATGATTTGCCAAGAGATGCTATGATGTATGTGGGGGTCCCTGCCTTCTCCAAAGAGTGTATAAAACTGCTGCAAACCCTGGGCTCGGGGCCTCTCAGCATCACCAGTTGCTGTGTGCGCCCAGAGGACCCAGCTAGCTCCCAATAGACACCTCTTTGCTGCTTACATCAGTCTTAGTCTCTGGTGGTTTTGGGGGGGTCCAGAATTCGAGCATAAAATCTCTCTCTCCTCTCTCCCCTTTTCCCTATCTAAAGCTCATCTATTTTTTCCACGATCCCCCCACCCCGTCCCCATTATAAATCATCATCCTTGTATAAGACAATACATTCAGCATTTAGATTTTTAGGGTCGGCTTACTTCACTCAGCATTTTATTCTCCAACTTCATCTATTTACTTGCGAATGCCATGATTTTTTTTTCTCCTTTAATGGTGAGTGATATTCCATTGTGTATATATGCCACATTTTCTTCATCCATTCATCTAATGGGGGGTATATCTAGGTTGGTTCCACAATTTAGCTACTGTGAATTGTGCTGCTGTAAACATTGATGTGGCTGCATCGTTGTAGTATGCTGCTTCTAAGGCCTTTGGGTATAAACCCAGGAGTGGGATACCTGGATCCAATGGTGGTTCCATTATGAGTTTTCCAAGGATTCTCCATACTGCTTTCCATATTGGCTGCACCAGTTTTCAGTTCCACCAGCAATGTGTAAAGGTGCCTTTTCCCCCCACTTTCTTTGGAAAACTTATTGTTGTTTGCATCCTTAACAGCTGTCATTTTTACTGGAGAGAGATGAAATCTTAGAGTGATTTTTTATTTGCATTTGTCTAATTGCCAGAGATCTTGAACATTTTTTCATATATTTGTTGATTGATTGTATATCATTTTCTGAAAAATGTCCGTTCAGTTTATTGGGCCATTTATTCATTGGGTTATTTGTATTTTTCGGTGTTAAGAGTTTTGAGTTCTTTATATACATATGTATGAGTGCTCTGTCTGATTTGTGTGTGGTAAAAATTTCCAACTATTCTGCAGGCTCTCTTCACCTCACTTATTGTTTCTTTTGCTGCAAAAAAAGCTTTTTAGTTGGAATCCATCTGATTTATTGATTCTTGATTTTATTTCTTGCGCTACAGCAGTTTTATTATGGAAGTTGGGGCCTAATCTCACATGATGAAGATTGGAGCCTACTTTTTCTTCGGTTAGACCCAAGGTCTCTGGCTTAATTCCTAGGTCCTAGTTCCACTCTGGATTGAGTTTTGTGCATGGTGAGAGACTGGGGTTTTAGTTTCATTTTGTTGCCTATGGATTTCCAGTTTTCCCAGCACCGTTTGTTGAAGAGGCTATCTTTTCTCCAAAGTATGTTTTGGGCACCTTGGTCTGATAGAAGATAATTGTAATTTAGTGGGTTAGTCTCCGTGTCCTCTATTGTGTACCATTGGTCTACCAGTCTGTTTATATACACAAGGGAATGTTACTCAGCAATCAAAGAGAATACCATCACGGCATTTGCAGGTAGATGGATGGAGATGGAGGGGATGATGCTAAGTGAAGTCAGCCCATCCCAAACAAACGGATGCCAAGTGTTTTCTCTGATATAAGGAGTCTGGGATGGGGAGCATGGGAGGAAGAGATGAACTCCAGATAGGGGAGAGGAGTGGGAAGGGAAGGTAGGGGGCAGGCGGTTAGAAATGATGGTGGAAGGTGATGGACATCGTTATCCAAAGTACACGTATGAAAACATAAGTTGGTGTGAATATACTTCATCTACAACCAGAGTTGTGAAAAATTGTGCATTCTGCTGTCATATATAAAAAATTTAGTAATTAAAATAAAATAAAATTGATAGAATACAGAGAATAGTGGTTACCAGAGCCCAGGAAGGGCATAGGGGAGGGACCATGGCAAGATGATGGTTAATAGGTATGAGGGGTGCACTTGGATAAGAGAAATGACTTACTTTTAGTATTCCACAGCATGATAGGATCGCTGTGACTGACAACAATATGAAATATCTCAAAATACCTGATTGGGGGTGTATCTCAGTGGTAGAATAATTGCTGAGTATGTACAATGCCCTGGGTGCAATCCTCAGTACTGGAAGGGGGAAACCTGATAGGGTTTTGAATGTTCCCAAAACGAAGGAGTGATACATGTATGAGTGACATATATGCCAATCACCCTGATCTGATCATTACGCTTGGAACACAGGTATTAAGATGCCACACTGAAAACTACCCAATAAGATCAATGAACCCATTCACCCTACGGGGCAAATGGCAAAGTACCCCTTAATGTGTTCTGATGAAAGAGAAACTAAAATAGACTTTGAAAGGAAAGACCTGGGTTCTTGTACAGTAATCCTTTTTTTCTGTTTTTTTTTTTTTTTTTTTTTTTTTTTTTTGGTACAGGGAATTGAACACAGGGGCACTCAACCACTAAGTCACATCCCCAGCCATATTTTGTATTTTATATATATATATTTTATTTTGAGACAGGGTCTCACAGAGTTGCTTAGTGCCTCTCTAAGTTGCTGAGGCAGGCTTTGAACTCATGATCCTCCTGTCTCAGCCTCCAGAGCCGCTGGGCTGTCATCCTCTTTTTTATTTTAGTAGTCATTTTACCTACAGAGGCCTCAAGCCCATATTAGCAAACTTAGGTTAATTTTATCTGCTCCCTGTATTTCACAGTAACGTTGGGGAACTCACGATTGTAGGAGTACAGAAACACTGAAGACCATTAGTTATATTTGTCTTTACACTTTTTTTTTTCCTTTTTCAAGTCTTTGCTATGTATACAGCACAATTCTGAGAAAATAGGAAACACAGGGCACGGTCCTGTCCCCTGGAACTTAAGGAATCTGGGTAAAGAAACCATGGAACTACTGGAAGGTAATCCACTGTAAAGGTCCCCCAGAGGCAATAAGCTGGAATACAAAGGGAAGATTTTACTGAAGTTGCAACAGGGGTTCACTGGATGCTTTGTCTACATCCCTTGTGGCTTTGAAACTGACATGTTTGTTTCTCTTTTCCCCCACCTTCTCCTCCCTGATCTTGTTTGCCCTAACCTTCTCCTCCTGGTTTTCTTTCCCCTACCCTTCTCCTCCCTGATCTTCTGTTTTTCTCTTCCCTAAACTTCTCCTCCCTGTTCTCTTCCCCCTCCCTGGTCTCCTCCTCTGGGTTCTTCTTTTCCCTAATCTTTTCCTTCCTGATCTCTCCTCCCTGATCTCACTTTCTCTGAATCACCTCTATAAAAACCCCCTACTCCTGCTGAGGTGAGAACCATCGTTTCTCCTTCGCTGGCCAAGCAATAAACCATCCTTTCTCCTTCTCAAGAACGTTTTTTCTCTCTCGCTGGATTGGCATCAAGGCAAGGACAGCTTTCTACGCCAGGGACAGCTTTCTAGACCAAGGACAGCGTTCCACCACAAGGACCGGAGTACAAAATCATGGAGCCAGAGAAGGAGAAGACCGGGAGGCTGAACAGCCAGAGGAGACGGGTCCCCGACTGGCTCATGGGGAAGCCCGAGGCCAGGATACCGCGTTGGGATCTCGTGGACAGGCAGCCCGAGACCAAGAGAGCCCGGTTTTCTGGCATCGTAATGGCCGAAAACTGTGAAATAACCCACGAACAGCTATGTGAGCTGCTCAAGTATGCAGTTCTGGCTGCGCCCGTCATTGAGAGACCCAGGTGGTGCCAGCTTCTGTACGGAAAGCGACTGAGCAGAACAGTGGTTGTCATCCTTCAGGGGATGAGTCAACTCCACTTCTACAGGTTCTATTCGGAGTTTGGATTTCTTCGAAAAGCCTTCAGGCACAAATTCCGCTTGCCTCCTCCATCACCGACTTTTCTAGCTGATGTTATGGGGCTACCAAATCAAAGGGCTGGATATCTACCCAAGACCACGGGAGGATCTGTACCATCTGCCGGTCCAAAACCCAAGGTCGACCTGCAGAAGGACCCGGTCATTCAAAAGTATGGCTCTCAGAAGGTGGGCTTGCTGCGATGCCTTCTGACAGAGGAGGAAATGAGGACCTTTGACTTTCCCTTACAAGGTTCTCCCGACTGTGAGAACTTTGTAACGACCAGATGTGATGGGTCTGTCACAGAGAACAGCCCTCTCTTCGGGCTGGACGGAGAAATGTGCATCACGTCCAAGGGGAGAGAACTAACCCGCATCTCACTGGTGGCCGAAGGAGGCTCGTGTCTCCTGGATGAGTTGGTGAAGCCCGATGAGGAGATTGTGGACTACGCCACCTGCTATTCGGGGATCACGGAGGAGATGCTTAAGCCGGTGACGACGAAACTGAAAGACGTTCAGAGGCGGTTAAAAGCACTGCTTCCTCCTGATGCGGTCTTGGTAGGCCATTCCCTAGACGTGGATCTCCGGGCACTGAACATGATCCACCCACATGTCATCGACACCTCGTTGCTTTATGCCAGAGAGCGGGGCAGAAGATTCAAGCTCAAGTTCTTGGCCAAAGCTGTATTGGGGAAGGACATTCAACGTTCGGAGAGGGACGGTCATGACCCCACAGAGGACGCTGCCGCGACCCTTGAACTGGCTCAATATTTTCTCCGGTATGGCCCAAAGAAGATTGCAGAACTCAATCTGGAGGCGCTGTGGAGAGCCCAAGACCCAAGAAATGTCAGAGAAAAGGTCCACTACACCTACAGAGGTGCTTTAGGATCTTTCGATCCGGGGCGTCACAAGCTCCTTTTTGTATCCCAAGAGACAGACGATATTGAACTCCCGTCTCCTGAAGATTGTGAGACTATTAAGTGCCTTTCCAACAGAGAGGTCTTTGAGCAGGCCAGAAGGCAAGTGCGCCTGTACCCCTTCAGCATTATTCGGTTCTCTTTGGAGCCTTTTTCACCTCTCCTCACTGAGGAAGTGAACCAAAGGATGAGGATCAAGTGGACAGAGATGTCCACTGTGTATGCTGGGCCACTGAGCAAAGATTGGAACCTAAGTGCTCTGAAGAGGCTGTTTAGGAGCTTTGGCCCAGTTCGTACAATGACTGCCGTTCTGGAAACGCATCAGCCTCATCTCTCCATAGAGTATGAAGTCCTGGAAGCTGCCCAGCTGGCCATCGAGTGCCTGAATGGCGTTCCCGTGGAAGGTGTATACATAAAGGTACAGAGACCAGTGACAGAACTCACTCTCGATGGTGACACACTGGTTAAGGAGCTGGAAGGAGATCCTGAGAACCGAGAAACCATTTATCTGTCTGGAGTAGGTAAAGATTTCTTAGGACATGTTCAGGAACTACCAAGGCTCTTTGGTGGCCTGGAAGCTGTGATCGTGCCACCAGATGCTCAAAGCAGGAGACAGGAAAAATACTGTTTCCTGAAGTTCAAAACTTTTGGCAATGCCCAGAGGGCCCTCCATGTCCTCACAGGCAAGGACTGGAAGCTGAAAGGCAGGCAGGCCCTAACCCCCAGGCACCTGCACGCGTGGCTTAGGAGCTCACCACCTGAATCAAGAAGGCCCGCAGGTCTGCGAGTGAGACCTCCTCCCTCGGAGCGGGAGACCTTGCAGAATTTACATGCGGAAAAGGCAAAGAGTGCAGCCTGGCGTTGGAGCCGCAAGATTGGAAGGCTCTACCAAAGCCTGAGCCCGGGTACCCTTTGCGTCATCCTCCTGCCAGGAACCACTAGCCCTCATGGATCCCTCTCTGGCCTGGGACTCATGGGAATAAAAGATGAAGAAGAGGAAAGCACCGGCCCAAGCATGGGTTTGTGAGTCGGCTCGCCACTTGCCTTTTCTCATGCTTCCTGGGCGATGGTGGAGAAGACGGTCAGGCTGCAGCTTCTGCAAAGACTGCCGGGCCTCTTGGTTCAGTGGACGGCTTTGTGTGGGACGTTGGTGTGCCGGCTAACGGGTCTAATCCACTTACATGGCATGCGCAAGTTTTCAATAAATGCCTAGAATTCAAGCCTTTCCTCATCTTAAGACAGGGTGGGTGGGGGAGCGGGAATGTAAAATGTAAAAAAAAAAAAAATGTAAAATGGAAACAAAATAAATAAGACTTATACAATTAAACCAAAATAAATGTAAACGTGTTTGATATCTTCGGACGTTTAACATCCTATTCGTGCTATGTGACATTATTTTAAAAGTGGGATGGGATCTGAGTGGAGCGAATGAGCCCAGTGGTTATGTGGTTGAGTCTCGGAAACTGGTAAGCCTTGCAGCGTGGCTGACCATCTAGCTGAAGGGCAGATTGCAGAATTCAAAGAAGCTTTCCCACTATTTGACAGGAACGGGGATGGAACTATAGTATACTAACACAAAGGAATTGGGAAGTGTAATGAGATGGTCTCTTGGGTGGAATCCCACAGAAGTCCGAGTTACAGGACAGGATGAAGGGAGTAGCTGATGTGGTAATGGCAAAATTGACTTCCCTGAATTTCTGACAATGATGGCAAGAAAAAGGAAACACAGAGGCAGGGCACGATGTAACACGTGGGGCATGTTGCATCAGAAAGGAGGAAAAACTGAACTTGCTGCCTGCTTCTGGGTGGGTCCTGGGGCCACCTGTGGCTAAGAAAGCGCCTGGGGATCAGCCAGAAGGTGTTGCCTGGGCTGGGAGGAAAAACCAGATGATCTCTAGGATAGGCTCAGAACCCTTCCGCCCTCTGGACAGCTCGGGGTCTCCCATTATGGCCTGTGAGATGGGTGTACACGTGAACTCTCCCCACCCTGCCGACCTTTATCCTGATTGGCTCCTGTGCCTTGTATTAGCTCTGTGTGTTTTCTCAATAAACTGAGATCCTGCTTTGACTGGTCTCCCTGGCTTGTCTGATTGTCCTCCGATGGGGGAGGGCTGGATTAGGGAGGGGGGGGTCAGTTGGCCCTTCCTTTCTTGGTTCCTCATGGTCGGGGCGTGCTCTCCCAATCTCTCCCGCAGGCCAGGAGGGAAGCGGGTTGGGTGGGGTGGGGCTAAAAACCCTGACATCTGGCGCCCAACGTGGGGCATTAAGAAGTCTGTTCACCCAAAGTGAGAGTATCGCCAAGCCAAGCCAAGAGAGTTTCGAGGTAGGGGTCTCCCCGAAAAGATGGGGCAATCTCACACTAAGTATGAGACCAGTATTGGGAAGCCATTGGTGAGGAGCAACTTTGGTCATAAGGAGTCAGTCCTCTCACTGCCCAGGAGGAGAAAGGCTTAAAGCCTCACGCTGACAATGGCCTCCTAGACCCTTTTGATGCCTGGCCTGGTCCTCTGGGTCCCGCACCAAGTGCTCCTGTCCTGGAACACTCGGTAGACAAGTCGGGAAGGGGAGCGGCCTATGCCATATTGTCACCCCTCCCCCCCAAGGAAATTCTCCACCCTCTTGTGAGAACCTAGAAAAGCTGGTTCAGCTGCCTTCTTGCAACACCAGTGATGACTCACCCCCATTGTGTATGGCCCTGTCTGGTTAAGACCAGCAATGAGATGACTCATCCCCATTGTGTATAGATTTCTTGGTAAATGCTAACCCTGGGCACAATAGAGGGGCCGGCCTTATGGTATTCCTGGGAGGCCCAAGATTTATTTATAGAAGCTCAATTCACAATAGCTAAACTATGGAACCAACCTAGGTTGGATAAAGAAAATGTGGTATGTAATATTTGATGGAATATCACTCAGTTTTAAAGAAGAAGGGAATTATGGTATTTCTGGGTAAATGGACTGAGTTGGAGAACATCATGCTAACGAAATAAGCCAATCCCATAAAACCAAAGGCGGAATGCGTTCTCTGATATGTGGATGCTAATTCACAATCAGGGCCAAGGTGCTAGGGAAGAATAAAGTTACTTTAGATTAGGTAGAAGAGAGTGAAGGGAAGGGAGGGGTATGGAGATAGGAAGAATCGTAGAATGAAACAGACATCATTACCTTACGTACACATAGGACTGCATGACCAATGTGATCTGACAACGTGTACAAGAAGAAAAATGAGGAATTATACCCTATTTATTTATGATATATCAAAATGCATCAATGCATTCTACTGTCAGGTATAACTAATTAAAACAGATTTTAACGATTTTTTTTTTGAAGAAAATTTCTACTCATTCAAGAATGAAATCCATAGTCACTGCCCTTTTTTTGGACAAAATTTATTGACAAAATACATGTGGTCAGTTACGCTTAAGTTGCATAACATGATGTTTTGCTATATGTGAATGCTGTGAAATAATAGCTCAAATCATCTAACATGTCTATCACTTCAGAATAGTTAACATTTTCTTCTCTTTGTTAGATTTTTGTGGTGGGAATACCTAAGGTCTACCAATCAAGGAAAGTCCAGGACCAGATCGATTCTCAGCCGAGATCTATGAGACCTTCAAAGGAGAATTAACAACAATACTGCTCTAAATGTTTCATGGAATATGAAGAGGAGAGAACCCTGTGAAGCTGATATCACTCTGATACCAAAACCATACAAACACACATCAAGGAAAGAAAACTTCATACCAATATCCACCATGAACATCGATACAAAAATTCTCGATGCAATTCCGGCAAGTAGCATTCAAAAACATATTAAAAAGATAGTGTGCCTCAATGAAGTGGGGCTCACATACAGAAATCAATAAACATAATTCATCACATCAATATACTTAAAAACAAGAATAATATGATCATCTCAATAGAGGCAGAAACAGCATTTGACAAATACAGCACCCCTTCAAATCAGTAGACTTTTCTAAGGCACGTTAACATGTCTCCAAACACCAGAGGAAAAATCACTTAGAACACTGCGCCTACCTCAACTAATTGTTTCAGAGCTTCCTGCCACCCGCTTTCTTCCTAGCTGGCCTCCATATCTAGCAAGGTCCCTGGCTCTGGGCGGTATCCACGTTCATGATTCCTCCTATGCCCCTTGCTTACATGACACTGCCCAGATCCTGCCTGTGTCTGTCCTGAAGGTTCAGTTAGAGGCTCAGAACCAGCCCAAGGACTCCGTTGCAATAAAGCAGTGCTGGCAGATAAGTATTTGCAAAACACAGCCACTTTCAGGTGAGTCATCTGCTCAGTGGCTTACTCCATCAAGGAGCTTCCTGCATCTCTGGGCCTAGCTGTAGTGTAAGCATGAGCCAAAAAGAGATCTCTGCTATTTTCTTGTAAAGCCTGATTCACATGCTCTTCTCTGTTTTGGTTTTACTGCTTCTCATCCTTATGTTTTAATGTTATGAGTGTAGATGATAAATATTTAAACAGGATACATACAAGGTTAACAAAAAAGAAAGAAAAAAAAAAGGTCTCCTTCCATCACTTCCTCATTTTCAGAGAAGCAATAATGGTACCAGTTCCAGAAATGTTCATTGCATCTATAAGTACATCTCTGCATACATACATCCCCTCATTTTCAATAAATAGCACTGTGTACACCCTTCTGCCCTTGGTTCTTATCACCCTATATCTTAGAGATTGTCTTACCTCAGTGGGCATATAGTTTTTCCCTCTCTTCTTAGCAGTCATAGGATATTCGTTATAAAATGTCTCATAATTTGTTTCCATATTTCACTTACTTCATGATGCATTTTAAAATATTCATTTATTCTGATTCGTTATATATGACAGCAGAATGCAATTCAATTCACATTACACGAATAGAGCACATTTTTTCATGTTTCTGGTTGTATGCCAAGTAGAGTCACACCATTTGTGTTTTCATACATGTACTTAGGGTAAGGATGTCTGTCTCATTCCACCATCTTTCCTACCTTCGTGCCCCTCTGAAAAACCAGCTTCTACCTCAGAGCAAAGCCTGTCCAAGGAAGGGACATGACCTTTTTCCTTGGGAAGACCCACAGAGCACTCCTGGGCACATTCCCACCCTGCTAAGTGGTTTATCTACAAATAACAGGAGAGATCTGCTGGGCCAGGTGTCCCTTACAGGCTAGCTGGAGACCCATAGCAACCCGCTAGCAGCCACCAATCAGCATGAAACAGGGAAATACCTGGGATGCCAGATGACCCTCCCAGTAGTTTATGGTGTTGGAAAACCATGTAGTTCATCAAGAACACCCCTCTTGGCATAAACCAATCAGTTCAAATGATTCCCCCTCTTGTAGTAACCAATCATCAGTACCCAACTTGTTCCCCCCAGTGAAGGTGCTAATCATGTTTTAGAGTTGTTATTTGATTTTCCTGCAGTGTGTAATGATTTGCCAAGAGATGCTATGATGTATGTGGGGGTCCCTGCCTTCTCCAAAGAGTGTATAAAACTGCTGCAAACCCTGGGCTCGGGGCCTCTCAGCATCACCAGTTGCTGTGTGCGCCCAGAGGACCCAGCTAGCTCCCAATAGACACCTCTTTGCTGCTTACATCAGTCTTAGTCTCTGGTGGTTTTGGGGGGGTCCAGAATTCGAGCATAAAATCTCTCTCTCCTCTCTCCCCTTTTCCCTATCTAAAGCTCATCTATTTTTTCCACGATCCCCCCACCCCGTCCCCATTATAAATCATCATCCTTGTATAAGACAATACATTCAGCATTTAGATTTTTAGGGTCGGCTTACTTCACTCAGCATTTTATTCTCCAACTTCATCTATTTACTTGCGAATGCCATGATTTTTTTTTCTCCTTTAATGGTGAGTGATATTCCATTGTGTATATATGCCACATTTTCTTCATCCATTCATCTAATGGGGGGTATATCTAGGTTGGTTCCACAATTTAGCTACTGTGAATTGTGCTGCTGTAAACATTGATGTGGCTGCATCGTTGTAGTATGCTGCTTCTAAGGCCTTTGGGTATAAACCCAGGAGTGGGATACCTGGATCCAATGGTGGTTCCATTATGAGTTTTCCAAGGATTCTCCATACTGCTTTCCATATTGGCTGCACCAGTTTTCAGTTCCACCAGCAATGTGTAAAGGTGCCTTTTCCCCCCACTTTCTTTGGAAAACTTATTGTTGTTTGCATCCTTAACAGCTGTCATTTTTACTGGAGAGAGATGAAATCTTAGAGTGATTTTTTATTTGCATTTGTCTAATTGCCAGAGATCTTGAACATTTTTTCATATATTTGTTGATTGATTGTATATCATTTTCTGAAAAATGTCCGTTCAGTTTATTGGGCCATTTATTCATTGGGTTATTTGTATTTTTCGGTGTTAAGAGTTTTGAGTTCTTTATATACATATGTATGAGTGCTCTGTCTGATTTGTGTGTGGTAAAAATTTCCAACTATTCTGCAGGCTCTCTTCACCTCACTTATTGTTTCTTTTGCTGCAAAAAAAGCTTTTTAGTTGGAATCCATCTGATTTATTGATTCTTGATTTTATTTCTTGCGCTACAGCAGTTTTATTATGGAAGTTGGGGCCTAATCTCACATGATGAAGATTGGAGCCTACTTTTTCTTCGGTTAGACCCAAGGTCTCTGGCTTAATTCCTAGGTCCTAGTTCCCACTCTGGATTGAGTTTTGTGCATGGTGAGAGACTGGGGTTTTAGTTTCATTTTGTTGCCTATGGATTTCCAGTTTTCCCAGCACCGTTTGTTGAAGAGGCTATCTTTTCTCCAAAGTATGTTTTGGGCACCTTGGTCTGATAGAAGATAATTGTAATTTAGTGGGTTAGTCTCCGTGTCCTCTATTGTGTACCATTGGTCTACCAGTCTGTTTATATACACAAGGGAATGTTACTCAGCAATCAAAGAGAATACCATCACGGCATTTGCAGGTAGATGGATGGAGATGGAGGGGATGATGCTAAGTGAAGTCAGCCCATCCCAAACAAACGGATGCCAAGTGTTTTCTCTGATATAAGGAGTCTGGGATGGGGAGCATGGGAGGAAGAGATGAACTCCAGATAGGGGAGAGGAGTGGGAAGGGAAGGTAGGGGGCAGGCGGTTAGAAATGATGGTGGAAGGTGATGGACATCGTTATCCAAAGTACACGTATGAAAACATAAGTTGGTGTGAATATACTTCATCTACAACCAGAGTTGTGAAAAATTGTGCATTCTGCTGTCATATATAAAAAATTTAGTAATTAAAATAAAATAAAATTGATAGAATACAGAGAATAGTGGTTACCAGAGCCCAGGAAGGGCATAGGGAGGGGACCATGGCAAGATGATGGTTAATAGGTATGAGGGGTGCACTTGGATAAGAGAAATGACTTACTTTTAGTATTCCACAGCATGATAGGATCGCTGTGACTGACAACAATATGAATATCTCAAAATACCTGATTGGGGGTGTATCTCAGTGGTAGAATAATTGCTGAGTATGTACAATGCCCTGGGTGCAATCCTCAGTACTGGAAGGGGGAAACCTGATAGGGTTTTGAATGTTCCCAAAACGAAGGAGTGATACATGTATGAGTGACATATATGCCAATCACCCTGATCTGATCATTACGCTTGGAACACAGGTATTAAGATGCCACACTGAAAACTACCCAATAAGATCAATGAACCCATTCACCCTACGGGCAAATGGCAAAGTACCCCTTAATGTGTTCTGATGAAAGAGAAACTAAAATAGACTTTGAAAGGAAAACCTGGGTTCTTGTACAGTAATCCTTTTTTTCTGTTTTTTTTTTTTTTTTTTTTTTTTTTTTGGTACAGGGAATTGAACACAGGGGCACTCAACCACTAAGTCACATCCCCAGCCATATTTTGTATTTTATATATATTATTTTATTTTGAGACAGGGTCTCACAGAGTTGCTTAGTGCCTCTCTAAGTTGCTGAGGCAGGCTTTGAACTCATGATCCTCCTGTCTCAGCCTCCAGAGCCGCTGGGCTGTCATCCTCTTTTTTATTTTAGTAGTCATTTTACCTACAGAGGCCTCAAGCCCATATTAGCAAACTTAGGTTAATTTTATCTGCTCCCTGTATTTCCACAGTAACGTTGGGGAACTCACGATTGTAGGAGTACAGAAACACTGAAGACCATTAGTTATATTTGTCTTTACACTTTTTTTTTCCTTTTTCAAGTCTTTGCTATGTATACAGCACAATTCTGAGAAAATAGGAAACACAGGGCACGGTCCTGTCCCCTGGAACTTAAGGAATCTGGGTAAAGAAACCATGGAACTACTGGAAGGTAATCCACTGTAAAGGTCCCCCAGAGGCAATAAGCTGGAATACAAGGGAAGATTTTACTGAAGTTGCAACAGGGGTTCACTGGATGCTTTGTCTACATCCCTTGTGGCTTTGAAACTGACATGTTTGTTTCTCTTTTCCCCCACCTTCTCCTCCCTGATCTTGTTTGCCCTAACCTTCTCCTCCTGGTTTTCTTTCCCCTACCCTTCTCCTCCCTGATCTTCTGTTTTTCTCTTCCCTAAACTTCTCCTCCCTGTTCTCTTCCCCCTCCCTGGTCTCCTCCTCTGGGTTTCTTCTTTTCCCTAATCTTTTCCTTCCTGATCTCTCCTCCCTGATCTCACTTTCTCTGAATCACCTCTATAAAAACCCCCTACTCCTGCTGAGGTGAGAACCATCGTTTCTCCTTCGCTGGCCAAGCAATAAACCATCCTTTCTCCTTCTCAAGAACGTTTTTTCTCTCTCGCTGGATTGGCATCAAGGCAAGGACAGCTTTCTACGCCAGGGACAGCTTTCTAGACCAAGGACAGCGTTCCACCACAAGGACCGGAGTACAAAATCATGGAGCCAGAGAAGGAGAAGACCGGGAGGCTGAACAGCCAGAGGAGACGGGTCCCCGACTGGCTCATGGGGAAGCCCGAGGCCAGGATACCCGCGTTGGATCTCGTGGACAGGCAGCCCGAGACCAAGAGAGCCCCGGTTTTCTGGCATCGTAATGGCCGAAAAACTGTGAAATAACCCACGAACAGCTAT